>NW_026324797.1:0-313 GCF_001194135.2 Octopus bimaculoides
ACTACAGATATATAAAGAAACTTGAAATCTTCCACGTATGTTTTTTGCGCAACATACGCAACATAAAATGACAAGATAAGATATCTAATGTCAAAATCTTAGAAAAATGTGATTTCTCCAGTATCCAAAACATGTTGATGAGAATCCAGTGCAGATGGGTAGGACATTGTTTGAATAAAAGATGACTGCATTCCAAAAATTCTTTTGTATGGCCAAGAAGCAGAGGGATACCGTGGTAAAGGAAGACCTTTCCTTAGGTGTAAGGATAAGTTGAAGCAATCAGTAAAATCTCTACAGCTTAACTTGACATCTT
>NW_026324798.1:0-471 GCF_001194135.2 Octopus bimaculoides
TATATATGTATTTATAAATGTATAAATATATATTCCTCTGTGAGAATGACTTGTGTGTGTTTATGTAGCTAACTTTGTAATTAAACCCATACCATGGTTTCACACAGATACCTGAGTGATCATCAGTGTAATATAATATATATACGTGTGTGTATATTTCCCCTTTCTGCACCTGAAACAAACCTTGTGTATGCGGTGATGATGGGGTCTGTGGTGATAGGATGTCAAGACATAAAGAAAATATTGAAAGATTAAAAGATTAAAAAGAAATGTTATCAGTTCGGTCAGAATTTCGCAATTGTAGTTTGGATACTTAATGAGAATATCAACATGTCTTGTTATGATACCAAAAATATAAAGAATATCAAAGCTACAAGCTGAGGCACAGGACATCAAATGATTAATATCATCAATGTTTTATGACAGGCATATTTAATAATAATAATAATAATAATAATAATAATAATAATA
>NW_026324799.1:0-413 GCF_001194135.2 Octopus bimaculoides
ATATATATGTGTATATATATATATATGTATATATATATGTATATATAAATGCATATGCATTGTATTGTACACTCTCTTCACTCACAAAGTAATCAGGAAACCTGTTTATAAATGTTAAAAGTACGTACTTACCATCAAATGCATCGCACTCCTATGAGAAATATATAAGTAACAATGATGAAACCGGTTTGCAAAACCGGCATTATTCAAATGCTGATAGATAGATAGATAGATAGATAGATAGATAGATAGATAGATAGATACAAATATATATATATAGATATTGGTGCCCCAGTATGACCGCAGCTTTCAAGCAGAAACAATATAAAGATTTAAAGATTTATACACACACACACACAAACAAACAAATGTATTGACGTATATATACGTATATATACGATTGACGTATATTT
>NW_026324800.1:0-202 GCF_001194135.2 Octopus bimaculoides
ATATATATATATAAGTATATATATATATGTATATATATACTAATATATGTATATATATATATAAAGTATATATATATGTTTGTTAGTGGCCACAAGCGTAAAACTGTGTAGGCAAAATTAATAGATATATATAAAAATATGTATAAAATCAAGGCACTAAGAAGCACTTGCTGAGCTAAAAATAGGAGTCATAAACACCCAG
>NW_026324801.1:0-575 GCF_001194135.2 Octopus bimaculoides
TCGCTTTGAGACCGCGACCTGTTCACTGACAAAGTTCTGTGCTGCATCTCTATATACATATACATATATATACGTGTGTGTGTGTTATAATTGAAAAAATACTCAAATAAGTCACCATTTTACTGAAAATTCAACAGGCTGACGAAAATGGATGAACCAGTAAAATTTAACTTACCATTACGACTGAAAGTCGCAAATGAGGATCACAGATATACCTATTTCACGTAATTTCTTAAGTTAGAGATATTTCTCTTAGTTCTCAGCAATAGGTCAAGCTGTTGCCATTGGTCAAATATATACTCGCTTCGTCATGCCTGTCAACACCATCGAAAGAACAGCGCCAAATTCAAACGATATCAGTGTATAACGAATTATACATAAGTAAGTAAAATAAAGATACTGTTATTATTAATAAATTATAGCATCAATAATATAAGTGGTCACCAAGAATTAAAGCAAAAAGCCAAATTCATAAATATATAATTACTGGCCACTTATATTATTGTTGTTATTATTTATTAATAATAATAATATCTTTAATTTATTCATATATATATATATGTATATATATATAT
>NW_026324802.1:0-506 GCF_001194135.2 Octopus bimaculoides
TATATATATGTATGTATATGTATCTATATATAATATCATTCATACAATCACTTGAATTGTTTTCAGTATTGTTAGATCAAATAACAAGTGCCACTGCAGCAATTGGAGAAGCTTCAATTGTGTTTGTTATATAATCCTCTAGTTATTATCTATGACGCAAATTGAAGCTTCGGTATAATTGAGATATTTAAGAAAGCATTGATTACTTCTTAGGTTTCTCGAATTGAATGAACTAAACGAATATTTTCATCATCAATGACAAGTGTTACATATTTAAATGCTACGAAGTAGAGTTAATAACACTTTAATTCACACATTTCATGTATGAACTATATACGTTGGTCTCGGTTGCATATGATAATACCGTTATTGTGATAAAATATGTCCTCTTTGGACTCCATTAACACATTGCTATACTGCTGTATTGGACGGAAGAAACCCTTTTCGTCTTCAATTATGTATATGTATATAGATATATACATACATATATACATACATACATACAT
>NW_026324803.1:0-264 GCF_001194135.2 Octopus bimaculoides
TAAAAGGATAAAGAGAACAATGGTAAAGCTGGAAATATATTTTATGGATAAATATCCATAAAATATATTTCTAACTTTACCATTGTTCTCTATAGCCTTTTATATATTTATACATATATTATATATATATTGATAGAAAAGGTAAGACAACAAAAGAAAGAAAGAGACCTCGATATTATGTAAATAGAGGAATTTATCTGTAGTATAATATGTAACAATTATTCAGTAGCCATGATAAAACTCCGAGTTTCGGATGTCAGAGCA
>NW_026324804.1:0-655 GCF_001194135.2 Octopus bimaculoides
TACATACATACATACATACATACATACATACATACATATAGATAGATTAGTAGGGTTAGAGGCTGGATAAAGGGATAAACGTATCCATTATACAACCGGTATAATTACCTATGTTAACCCTGGACATACATGCGCAAGCATTTTATGCTCATAGATTACAGGTAATGACAGAGATAAACATGCGTTTATCAGGGATCAAATTTAAAGTAATCAGAAAATGGAGAATTGCTCCATTTCCTGTTTACTTTATACATATAGATAGACAGATGGGGCGGAATTGGTGATAGATTCAGATATATGTGTAAAACATGTATATATAAACATATATATGTTTGTGTCCGGGTATGTATATATGTGTGTTTGCTTGTGTTTATGTGTGTGTAGACCACTCCACATACATATCAAACGTAAGTATTTCCGAGATAGCAATATGTTTAAGAAAAAATTCAATAGAGATTTCTTATACCTGCTGTCCTAGAATGTAAAATTGACGAAAGCAGGCGCCCACACAGTAATATAACTTCAGTAACTGAGATGCGCCTCCGCTCGACCAGGGACGTATGCGTAGCTCACCGCGACTGTACCAAATAACGTAACTGGATGAGACACATACATACACACAAACACACGCATGCACACACACGCACACACGCAA
>NW_026324805.1:0-451 GCF_001194135.2 Octopus bimaculoides
TGCACCCCCAGAAACCTGAGACGGATATGAATAGTTCAAACACTAAACGCACTTACACACCCACACAACAGTAGCAATCACACCTACCTACTTACGCACATATATACATATACAAACACATTCATGCTCACACACGTACATACGTACATACACATATACATACGTTTATATGTGTATGTACGTATGTATGTATATATATATGTATATAAATATATATACACATACACATACATATATACACACACACATATATATGTATGTATGTATAGTATGTTTTGGTATGTGTGCGCGTGTGTGTGTATCCACGCAGTCAGTAACGCATGATTTACTAGTAGACACGCCTATCTTCGATATAATAGCAATTTGTTACGATGGGATTTGAAATCGATCGATATTCTATTTTTGGAAATCTATTGATAGCCCAAATACTGCAGCACATATATATATATAT
>NW_026324806.1:0-221 GCF_001194135.2 Octopus bimaculoides
TATTATTATTATTATTATTATTATTATTACTGTTGTTGTATTGGAATGTGTTAATAGTATTTTAGAGCTTAAACTGTTGATATTAATGAATTTTAATCTATTTACTTCCCCCCTCTCCCTTACTCTCACTTTCTCCCTTTCCCCTCTTCTCCCCTCTCTTCATTTTCTCTCCCTATCTTTCTCTCTCTCTCTCTCTCTCTCTCTCTCTTTCCCTCTCCATC
>NW_026324807.1:0-1255 GCF_001194135.2 Octopus bimaculoides
GATGATGATGATGATGATGAAGATGATGATGATGATGATGGTGATGATGAAGTTGATGAAGATGATGATGATGATAATGATGATGATGATGATAAACATGATGGTGATGACGATGATGATGATGATGAAGTTGATGAAGATGATGAAGTTGATGATGATGGTGACGATGAAGTTGATGAAGATGATGATGATGATGATAATGATGATGATGAACATGATGGTGAGGTTGATGATAATGATGATGAAGGATGATGTTGAGGATGATGAGGGGAGGAAGAGTAGAAGGAGAATAAAGTCGATGAGGATGACAACGATGACGATGGCGACGACAATGACAACGACGACGATGATGATGATGATGATGTCGACGATGATGACGGCGACGATAATAATAATTTTGGTAATGATGACGGCGATGATGATGATTATGATAATAATGATAACAATGCTGATGAGGGGGAAGAAGAAGAAGTAGAGGAGGAGGATAAAGTCGATGATGATGTTGATGACAACGATGACGACAAAGACGACGACGTCGACGACGAAGAGGATGATGATGATGATGATTACAACCGTAACCATAACGACAACTATGATAATGATGATGGCGATTTGACAGCGATGATGATTGCTTCATCTTGCCATCTGACGATATCCTTATCGTTTAATCCCAACCCAATCTCCATCCATTCGTCACTTGCACAATTTACAAAGACAAAAGCAAATACGACGAACAAAACTCAACATCTCGATAAGATGGCTTCAAAAGTGAATAAAATAAAGCGATGAGGGGCAAGTATACATCAGTGGGTTGTTGTCACATTCCTTATACTTGCACGATATTAGGTATCGTTAATATATACACGAATGAAGGTGGTGAGCTGACAGAAACGTTGACACGCCGGGCAAAATGCTTAGCGGTATTTCGTCTGTCTTTACGTCCTGAGTTCAAATTTCACCGAGCTCGACTTTGCCTTTCATCCATTCGGGGTCGATAAATTAAGTACCAGTTACGCACTGGGGTCGATGTAATCGACTTAATACCTTTGTCTGTCCTTGTTTGTCCCCTGTATGTTTAGCCCCTTGTGGGCAATAAAGAAATAAGAAACGTTAGCACGCCGGGCAAAATGTTAGACGGTATTTTGGGGAGGAGCCCAGTCATTTAGATCGACCCCAGTACTCAACTGTTACTTAATTTATCGATCCCGAAAGGATGAAAGGCAAAGTCGACCTTGGCGGAATTTGAACTCAGAAC
>NW_026324807.1:4303-4869 GCF_001194135.2 Octopus bimaculoides
ATATATATATATATATATATATATATATACATATATACGACGGGCTTCTTTCAGTTTCCGTCTACCAAATCCACTCACAAGACTTTGGTCGGCCCGAGGCTATAGTAGAAGACACTTGCCCAAGATGCCGCGCAGTGGGACTGAACCCGGGACCATGTGGTTGGTAAGCAAGCTACTTACCACACAGCCACTCCTACGCCTATATGAGTACGGATATTTATTATACTGTAGTTTTCATTTTGTAACAAGATAAAACTGACTTCTATTAAAATAGTTTCGCTTGTAATAGCTTGTTCGGCAACAGTAAATAGCTACAGGACCTATACACTATCCAAATGTTTCACGTCAAAAATATATGACTATAAACTCGTTCTTTCGCATTGGTTTACGAAATTGTATATTTTTTTAATATTATATTATCTTGTCTTGAAGTAAACTATAGAGAACCACCCAGCTGCAACACATGCCTGTACCTACGTGTGTGTTTCTCGAGTTAGCGTGTCTGGTTTATATGAATTTATGTATATATATGCACGCATTCATGTATGTATGTATGTATGTATGTA
>NW_026324808.1:0-365 GCF_001194135.2 Octopus bimaculoides
TAATAATAATAATAATAATAATGATAATAATAACAATAATAATAATAGGCGGTTTCGTTTCGGTGCTTTGGCCCAAAGGCCACGTTACGTAACGGGGCTGTCCCGAGATATGATCTCACGACCTCTGGAAGAGTGCTAAAAGAATGCTGCGCCGCCTGGTGGTGTTCACTCGTTCGTGCTGACTGTTCCAACCTTATCTTTCTCATCTCTGTTCGTTTGGAATCAATCAAATATGAGAGACTTCGCTAGTTTCGTTAAAAATCTTGGAATCAAATATAGCGACATTATACCATATATGCGTATATGCGTGCGTGCATGTGGCTGCGTATATATATATATATATATATAAGACAGAGAGAGATTTA
>NW_026324809.1:0-945 GCF_001194135.2 Octopus bimaculoides
CACATTCCAGAAGCTACTTTGAACATAATGCAAAATGGTGCATCGACATCAATTGCCCAATCTGATAGAATTCTGGCAGAACTGTGTAGCAACAAATCGCCAGCAATTGCTTCATCAGAAATTGCCATCCTACCTCCAGCGAAAAGGAATTACCCTGCTATGTATAATCAAGGCAGCGCAAAAAGTTGTTTTGCACAAGCATTTGTATAGCCAATTAGATGGATGAAATTTACATACACTTAATAATGTTGGGCAAAATAGCCTTCATACTTACCCTATTAATTTCATCGTCTTTTGAATTATGAACATATTTACATCATAAGAGTTTTTTCGTTGTAAGGCTTTCTTTTTTAGTTGATTTTCACCTAGCAAGACTTATCGCAGATGGCATAATAAGTCACACCCGGACAACGTTGGGTTATACTGCTAGTATGTATATATATATATATATTTCCAAGGTTTCAAATTCGTATATTTAAAAACGATAGAGACTTTCAATACGACCGATTTTTATTCCATTTATTTAATTATTTACCATTCGATGTCAACATTTCTGTGCTCAACTCTATCCAGCGACTGATCCGTTGGATGTCTGACGTTTGGCACTTCCTCAGGAATGGCTTCCATTAGAACAAATGACCAAAAACACAATTATCTATCAGAACAGATTATTAAAAATTATTTAACTATACCATTCTTCCGCCATGCTGTCTTGGTTATGTTTTGATCAAAACATAACCAAGATAGCATGGCGGAAGAATGGTATAGTTAAATAATTTTTAATAATCTGTTCTGATAGATAATTGTGTTTTTGGTCATTTGTTCTAATGGAAGCCATTCCTGAGGAAGTGCCAAACGTCAGACATCCAACGGATCAGTCGCTGGATAGAGTTGAGCACAGAAATGTTGACATCGAATGGTAAATAATTAAATAAATGGAATAAA
>NW_026324809.1:1664-3234 GCF_001194135.2 Octopus bimaculoides
ATATAATCAAAATGAGCAACAGGATATCCAGAGGTGATGCAGTACAACTGTTTCAAGCGCCTCCATTTAATTGATTAATGCAATCATTACATCAATTTAAATGCAGAGCTTTCCTCAGCTGCATAAATAAATAAATAGAATTAATTTAATCAGTCGGACACATTTGTATAATTTTACTTAATCCTCTAAAAGGGTAAAAAGACAAAGTTCATGCTGTTTTCATAATTAATATATAGTTAGCATGTTCTATAGCCTTCCTCTAGTAAATACCAGGTATCAGTCTTTATAGATACCACCTAAGAAATAAATAATAAAGTTTTAAATGATTGAATTATTAAACAAATTCTATATAACCTCTTTTCTATTGATGGTAATAAGGCATATATACTTTGTCATGGTTTTAGTGATTAAACTATTTATTCTTTTTTATAGTGTTCTACCCTACTGATCATATTATTTTTATATTAGCCTTTATGTAAGTAAACCTATTTTTTGTACCCTAGAAATTTATATTAGCTTGTATATAATAGCACCAATAACTTTACAACTTATAATATACCTCTTACATTATAATTAATATATCAATAGCATGTTCTATTGCCCCAATGTTCCTTTATTAAATGCCAGTAAATGCCAGTGATCAGTCTTCATAGATCCACCTAATAAGTAAATATTTAAGTATATGAATAAATATTAAACTAATTCTATGTAATTTTTTCTCTCTCCATTGTTGTAAATTTTGGTATATACTCAAAATTATTCAAAAATTTATCCTTTTGGTTATAATATTTTCTTAATATTTTTTCTTGATAACCCTAAATTTTATCTTTATGTAATATAACATTGTTGAAATCATTCAACTATAGTACCCCATAATAAAAATTTCCCCTGTATTATCATCATTGGTTTTATTAGAGTCTTGCCCCTTTAACTGGTAATTAACATCTTGATTTAAGATCTTCCTTTACCAAACCTCATTATAGCCAGTTACTTTATGCTACTTCAAAATAATCTTGACAAGTTTTATGACTATACCCACTATGATTCTGTCAACTCCCTCATGCCCCTTCCTAACAGATACTGCTCTATAGTCTTAGATTTTGATACACAAAGATTTGGTAAACAAGACTATGAATCAAAACCGATCCAGTGACAAGCTAGAACCTGAACAACTTTCTTTTTTCCTGATGTATTAGTAGCTCTAAGCTGAAGTGAAAACAGCATGGACTTTGTCTGTCTTCTTACCCTCTTAGAGGATTTAAGTAAAATTATACAAATGTGTCTGACTGATTAAATTAATCCTATTTATTTATTTATGCAGCTGAGGATAGCTCTGCATTTAAATTGATGTAATGATTGCATTGTTCAATTAAATGGAGGTGCTTCAAACCGTTGTACTGCATCACCTCTGGATATCCTGTTGCTTATTTTGATTTTATTCACCTTATTTTGAAATTGTACGGATAATACCGCACTAATTTTTGGTGCTTCAACTCAAGTACCTAATTTATGTGAATCTCAATTATTTTGCTTAACTTGCCAACCAAATGTATATATATATATATATATA
>NW_026324809.1:5451-8279 GCF_001194135.2 Octopus bimaculoides
TAATCGACCCCAGGACTTATTCTTTGTAAGCCTAGTACTTATTCTATCAGTCTCTTTAGCCGAACTGCTAAGTTACTGGGACGTAAACACAACAGCATCGGTTGTCAAGCGATGTTGGGGGGACAAACACAGACACACAAACATATACACACACATACATATACATATATATACATATATACGACGGGCTTCTTTCAGTTTCCATCTACCAAATCCACTCACAAGGCTTTGGTCGGCCCGAGACTATAGTAGAAGACACTTGTCCAATGTGCCACGCAGTGGACTGAACCCCGAACCATGTGGTTGGTAAGCAAGCTACTTACCACACGGCCACTCCTACATCTATATGTATGTATGTATATATATAATATTTTATGATAATTCAATAAAAATTAAAGTAAAATATATTGTTACTCACCAATAATGAATGATGTTGATTTAAGAAGGTGATGATGAAAATAATGAAGGTAATGACTGCACAGCAAAGAAGATTTTTAGCTCTTCAGGTGACTCCCCTTCTTCAGGTGTTTTATGGAATGTCATATCTTCGTGCAAGGCTATCTTGGTGGGCTTGAGGAACATTCTGATGTGAAGTTGCTATCATTGTTTCTTCATGGTGGTGAGGAGAGTTGAATTCCCTATGTCTGCATAGCAGCATCGGTGGCATTTTTAAATTGGAGAGACTGAACCATATAGGGATCCCGTGCTTCTGCCTTCCTTTGGAATTCCTTTGCTGTCCTTAAAAAGTCAGACAGACATTCGGTTGTCAGGCCCACCTTATCCCCCTCTTTTGGATCTGGTGCTTCCTCTTCCTCTTCATTGGAAGACTTTAATTCCAACAAATCTTCGTCTGTCAGGGTTCCAGAGTAGGCATTGATGAGGTTGTTGATCTCATCTTGTGTGATGGCATGAAAACCTTCGCCTCGAAGTACCTTTACCAGGTTCACCACATAGTTGACAGTCTTGTGCTGAATATCTTCAGGTGAGAAGCCCTCATTCCTGGATACACTCTGGTCACACCTTCTTCCAGCATTCAATGAGGGTTTCTTTTTCTATGTCTTTAAGAGCAGCGTCAATGATTGACAGGCACGTTGCGATTGTGAAGTTATGCCAGTACTCCTTTAACGAGAAATTTTCGTCCGAATCCATTGCATCTACAAGGTGTTGGGGAGAATTTCATGTGTAAAGTGCCTTGAGGGCATGGATCACACCTTGATTTATAGGCTGGCTGATGGAGGTACTGTTGGCAGGGAGGAACTCGACTTGAATTCCCTTGTGATTCAAATCCAAAGAGTGACTACCAGCATTATCCATAACAAGCAACACATTGTATTCCATGCAAACATTTTGGAGGTATTCTTTGACTTGGAACCCCAGGCCTTGGGGTTGTGCATCCAGAGGAGAGGCAGCAGATTTTTATTCTTATTTTTGAAGGCCCTGGGGTTCGCAGACTTGTAGATAAGTCCTGGTTTCATCATGAAGCCAGCAGCATTGCCACACGTGATTAGCATCACTGTCCTGTGCCTTAAACGCTGGGGCTCTGGCTTTGTCCTTCATGATGTATGCTCTAGAAGGCATCTTCTTCTAGAACAAGCCAGTCTTGTCCATACTAAAAACCTGTTCTGGCTTGTATCCCTAGTCCTCGATGATCTGCCTGACAGTCTTGAGGTGCTGCTCAGCAGCTTTTTTGTCGGCTGATGCTGTCTCTCCATGCAGGGAAACACTTTATTTTTAGCTGTTTCTGGAAATGGTCAAACTATCCCTTGCTGGTTTGAAAATTTTCGGGCTCTGGTGCTGTCAATGGTCTTGCTTGTGGTTCTTTGGTGTCTTCTGCTCTGTTGAACTGCTGGTTATAATTTCCTTTGAACTGCTGGTTATAATTTCCTTTGAACTGCTGGTTATAATTTCCTTTGAACTGCTGGTTATAATTTCTGCACTTTCTGGCAGATGATGTTACTGCTCAAGGGGATGTGTTTCTTCTTGCAGTCACTGGTCCACAATGCCAAGGCAGATTCCATCCTGAAGAAGTGCTTATTTGTCACTATCATTATCTTTTTGGCACTTTCACAGAAACTTACTGCCACAGTAGTCCTGATTGCCACCTCATTCTTCTTTATGTAGCATATGATGCTTTCGTCGACAACATAATAGCGATCTACTGCAGCATAATTTTTACCTTCCAGGAACATAACCAGCAGTTGTGCCTTCTCATGGAGTGTCATAATGTTTCTCTGGCATTTAGGTTCACTGCCTAAGAAGGTGTAGGGTGTTTAGGAGGCATCTGAGGGCCTTAATAACATGCTGCGGAAAACACAGCATCCAACAAAATACTGGAGATAGCTACTGGACACAGTTTTTCTAAAAAAGAACCTACAAAAGAATTTTCATTGTGTCTAATATGCGCATACCACCAATGGGAGATTGAGTAGAGATTAAAAATAATCATGGTTTTGAAAAATTTAGTTTGTATCACCACTAGACATAGCAATCTATATTATAATAATAAGAGAAGGAGAGAGAGAGAGAGAGGGACCAGCAAGTAACCTAATTTCAGTGAGGCTATATTGGCTCACAACCTTAAAAATTACCCTGTTGAAATAAACATTGTCTGTGATCAAATGTAGCGATCATTTTTAAAAACAGCGCTGCTAGTCGCTATGCTAATTATCAAGATTTGATTGAAAGCAGGAATAAGAGATACAAGATACAGTGTACTTGTCTCTAAAAAAAAATCAAGCGATATGATGCACGACTATTCTAATCAGAGGGACCTTCAGCTGCAAAGGAGCATTCAGTAAACTGGCAAATATGGCATATCACTATTAATA
>NW_026324810.1:0-205 GCF_001194135.2 Octopus bimaculoides
ATACATACATACATATGCACATACATACGTACATTCTTACATACATACATGCGTACATGAATACATACATATATATATACATACATGCATACATATATGCATACGTGCATAAATTCATACATGCATGCATATATGCATACATACATATGTACATTCATACACACATGCATGCATACATACATACACACATGCATACATACATACA
>NW_026324811.1:0-537 GCF_001194135.2 Octopus bimaculoides
CCAGTACTAAATAGGAAATATACGTAGTAGGTAATTATACCCCACACTTACGGTTTATATTTATATACAGGTAGAATAGTTAGTGGGCTGTTGTGTAGATGTATGTATGTGTGTGTGTATATATGTATACGTATACGTATATGTATGTGCGCATGTATATAGGTAAATGGATATCAATGTAAACAGATAGACATAGAGATGGTTAGGTACATAAGTAATATGAACAGACAAGCACACATAAACACATACATACGCAAATGAAGACTGAAACACGTGACCATATACACACACACTTCAATTCACAGAAGGACACATATGGAGACACTCATCCATACATACAGTCACAGTACATAGTCAGAAAAACCTATACACAGACACACTCAGACATGCACACACAAGGAGACAGAGGCACAGACACATATGCAAACACACACATATGCAAACACACAAACACATGAATATGCAGAATACATACGTACAAACGTACACACATACATATATACATACGCACACACACACACACACACACACACACAC
>NW_026324812.1:0-337 GCF_001194135.2 Octopus bimaculoides
TATATATAAAGTGGCTAGTCGCAATTTAAAACCAAAATGCACAATCGTTGCTAGAGGTAAGAGTCAAGACAACTCTTAGCAACGAGCAGAGCACTATCTATTGACTCACAAGGGAGACAACGAGGACGCCAGATCACCGATTATTTCAGATAGAATTAATCCTCATCGGTGATGCTACTCTATTGCCTAGGGTTAAACTAACTCGCCTTGTCAGTTTATAGAAAATACCATAGGAATCGGTGGCTGATTCAATTAAATGGTAAGTGAAAATTATAAATAATTAAAGTGGCTAATCGCAATTTAAAACCAAAAGGCACAAGTACAATCGTCACTAAAG
>NW_026324813.1:0-214 GCF_001194135.2 Octopus bimaculoides
GACAACCAGTTTTGGTTTGTTTATATCTCCGTAACTTAGTGTTTGCCAGAAGAGATTGATAGAAATAAGTACCAGGCTTTAAAAAAATAAGTCCTGGGGTCGATTTGCTAGACTAAAAATTCTTTAATTTGATGCCCCAGCATGGCTGCAGTTCAAAGAGCAAAACAAAGAAGAAGGAAAAAATAGAAAATATACATACATACATATTCATACA
>NW_026324814.1:0-332 GCF_001194135.2 Octopus bimaculoides
TTTATATAACTAACAACATAAAAAGAACAAAAAACTATAGTTTTCTTATAAAACATATTAATAAATTTTAAATTCTAATATATAATAAATAAATAATAATACTAATAGTCGTAAATTAAATAATATTATGAAATAAACTAAAATACTACTATTGATTTAGTATAATCAAAATCGTAGATGTCATTGTAATATAAAACCTTAAACTTACTAAAATATTAACCAACCAATAAAAACAAAATATAACTACTAGAATAATTGAATAGATACCCCAACACACACCCTAATACATACATATATATATATATATATACATACATATATATATATATATA
>NW_026324815.1:0-334 GCF_001194135.2 Octopus bimaculoides
AAAAAAAAAAAAAAATCCACAGATTCTATAATTACATAGATCATAATCTGTTATTGTTTTTCGGGGCAGGGGAAGGGAATAAGATGAAGATGGTAATTATCTAGCTTGCTCTTTGATAAGAGTTTCTAAATTCTCCAAAAAGATATCTGACTTATCAATCACAGCTTGTCAGCATTTAAAGGTGGGATTGAGAACAGAAAGACAGCTAGACAATATAATTTACACAAAAAAGGATTAGAAAGGCCCAAAATTTGCACTGCCTTTTTGTTGCTTTAAATTACAATTCATTCATACTGTAATTTAATTTGTTTGCAACCACCACTTTGGATAAATT
>NW_026324816.1:0-215 GCF_001194135.2 Octopus bimaculoides
TAATAATAATAATAATAATAATAATAATGATAATAATAATCATAATAAATGAGAACACCATGCCGCGACCATATGGTTGTGGTGCATGTGCCTACTGTACCCCTATCAGACGGGTTGTCATGATGGGTATATTGGGCTTCGCATATTTTACCCCAGTGTCACTTCGATGGTATGCACTGCTCTCTCACATAATAATAATAATAATAATAATAATA
>NW_026324817.1:0-310 GCF_001194135.2 Octopus bimaculoides
TGTGCAAACGTAATAGACATATGTGGTAGAATCCTGCTTACTGATTATGCAGACGTAGCAAGAAAATACATAAATTTCATTGTATTACCTTATATACATATATACATATTTAGATCACTAATGTAAACGTGTAAATATACATATACACGCATGCAATTACATATTAGCATGGCATACAAACGCACGCACATGAACACACACACACATACACACACACACACGCGCACACACACACATACACACATGCACTCGTTATAGGAATAAGTTTGATCCAGAATACACCCAGAGACATAAAAAGGTATCTATCTAT
>NW_026324818.1:0-249 GCF_001194135.2 Octopus bimaculoides
ATTCTTTTCATTGTGCATCAATGATGACTTTGCAAAAACATTACTTTATGATGAAGTACCCATGCATTTCACTTGGAATAGTAGTAACAAACCATGGCAAAGACAAAAGCGAGGAAAATAAGTTGAAGGCCATTTGAATGTTTTCAAAGAAACACTTGGTCGTGATTATGTTGTCAAACCAAAGGTAGGAGAACTGTATCATTTAAGAATTTTATTGCATGAAATTTGAAATAGTATTTTTTCCTTTGC
>NW_026324819.1:0-288 GCF_001194135.2 Octopus bimaculoides
CCCCCCCGCCACCTTATTCTATATATGATTTACATGTATAACTGTGTGTGAGTGTGTGTTGTTGTGTGTGTACACACGCGCGCGCATATATATACACACACATATACAAGTATATATATATATATATATATAAAGTATTGTATATATACACACATAATACTTGAATGCGCTTGAGCGCAAATGTATACAGACGCACACGCACATACATACATGTAACACACGCACATACATACATGTAACACACACACACACATACACACACACACATACACACACACACACACATAT
>NW_026324820.1:0-376 GCF_001194135.2 Octopus bimaculoides
TATAAGACTTGGATGGGATACATGTTTATATTAAAAATTCAAATAATAAACAATAATAAACAAATGTAATAAAAATGATAAGATATAAAATGTAAATGAAGTAAGATATAAGAACATGAAATCCGTGTTTGCGTGTGTAGATACATGTATTCGAGGGAGAATAAATAGAGTTTAGTAATACGAGATATCATGAAAGCAAAAGTCAGTTAAAAACCATGCAAAGTATTTAAAAAATCAGTTAAAAACCTATGGCCGTTTCAGAAAATATTAAGGGGCTGTAGGAACAATCGGTATGTAACTCCATCGAATGATATTTCCTACTTCAGGGTTCACCGTCTGTGGTATATATATATATATATATATATATATATATATA
>NW_026324821.1:0-377 GCF_001194135.2 Octopus bimaculoides
GGGAAACTGAGTCCATGAGCCTGGCTGGGCTTTAAAAGGGCGCATAAATAAAAAAAAACTTTTATAGCTTGCCTCTTTGAAGCGTCCACAACTATTCAACATTCTGCCAAACAACCACAGAGATTTGCGAGGTGTAAATGTGGAGGTCTTCAAAGAGTGTCTGGACAAATTTCTATCTGAAATACCAGATAAACTCATATCGCAGCAGGAGGTTCAAAGAAGAGCAGCTTCATTCAATTCGCTGCTTCACCAAAACCTGTACAGATGAGAAACCCAATCATACTGAACGTTGGTGCGCCAGTATGGCGTGAGCCTGAGGCTGAAACCAATAAAAGATCTATCTATCTATCTATCTATCTATCTATCTATCTATCTAT
>NW_026324822.1:0-337 GCF_001194135.2 Octopus bimaculoides
GGTATGAAAGGGAGAGTAAAAGAGAGAAAAGGGGAAAGAAAGATTGGCAAGAATAACTATATAGGGAGGAAACGAAATCGAAAGACAGAGAAATAAAATGATAGAGACTGGGAGAGAGAGTGGTGAAGGGGGAATGATGGGTGATGAAGTGAGAAAGACGGAATGTGAAAGAGATAACAATTGAGTGAGAAAGAGAGAGCGAGAGGGAGAGAAATACAGGAGAGATGGAAAGAGAGTGAGATGGAGAAGGAGATAAGGGAACGAAAGAAAGAATGTGAGATGTCCTTTTGTGTGAGTTTCTGAAAATGTAACAAGCAAAGTCATTGGTAGGAGACAA
>NW_026324823.1:0-760 GCF_001194135.2 Octopus bimaculoides
CATATTAATGTTAGAAGAAGTATGTATGAGAGGAGGCCGAGAAATAAGCAACGATTACCATCTACAAAGGATCCTTTATGCACTCACTTCGTAGGTTAAACTTTAGTTTCAAGAAAAAAAAAGAGAAAGAAAATGAGGACGACATGGTTAACCTCAAGATGAACAATACCAGAAACAACAAAAACAACTATTACTACCATTGACATTGTATCGTGCGACCACCACCAGCACCACTACTACTACAACTACTACTACTACTACTACTACAACTACTACTACTACTACAACTACTACTGCTGCTGCTGCTGCCGCTGCTGCCGATGCTACCGCTGCTGCCGATGCTGCCGCTGCTTGCGACGATTCTGATAATATATAACGCCGAAAATATATGGAAGGAGAAAGTAAATAAATTAATGAATTAATGAATAAATAAAAATCGCAGTGAATGACGGGAAGTAATTTGAAAAAAAAAAATTAATTCCCTATTGTGCTTTGTTATCTTTCTACCGTGTTCAATGCAATCGTACATACAAGCAGAGACATGCACAATATATACATAAACAAATATTCATAGGCGTGCATATTTGTATTTCGTTGTTTAGTTTTTGCATACTTACAAACGTACGTACATACACACATACACACACAGACACACACACATACACACACATACACACACATACACACACATACGCGTACATATATACATACATACATATATACATACATGCATATGTATATATATATATATGTTTATATA
>NW_026324824.1:0-295 GCF_001194135.2 Octopus bimaculoides
TACATACATATATACATACATACATATAATACATACATACATACATACATATATAAAACGAATACGGCGTATATAAGTCCACGCAAGCGGTCAGATGAGAAAGATAGCTAGGGACACACATGTGGATGGATATAAATAAACATAGAACACATGGACGCTTCTAGATTTGACCTGCTAGAAATATCATCTATATGAAGCCTTAATGATGATGTAGTCGTATATATATAGTATATATATAGTATATTTATAGTATATATATAGTATATATATAGTATATATAGTATATATATAGTAT
>NW_026324824.1:405-690 GCF_001194135.2 Octopus bimaculoides
ATATAGTATATATATAGTATATATAGTATATATATAGTATATATATAGTACGCTTGAAAATGGAACGGGATGCTATTGACCAGCATGCCTTTGTTTATAAATTCGATTGATCGTTAGACATGGCTGTGTGTGTATCTATCTTTCCTACATGTCTGTTTGTTTATCGGTCAGTCAACCCGTTTATCATGCGTGTCTGTACGTCTGTCCGTTATGCCTGTTAATATGTACGCATTTTGGCCAGCCTTGTCAATCTTCTCTGATCATTTGTTTATCATTTTCTTTTAT
>NW_026324825.1:0-214 GCF_001194135.2 Octopus bimaculoides
CAATACACATATTCATGCCACTCACAGACACACCTATTTACAGACATTCAGAAACAATCACAGATTTCTATCGAAAAAGAGCTAGAATGTAAAGAGAGAGAAGGAGGGGACACGAAACAAAATGGGAAGATTTTGAATATTTAGTAATACATCGTTAATGCGAAATCAACAAGATTTATCCAACTTACAGAAATCTTAAACTGCGCAGATCATC
>NW_026324826.1:0-232 GCF_001194135.2 Octopus bimaculoides
ATACATACATACATACATACATACATACATACATACACACATATATACAGTTCAAAACATAGAATGTGTACATACTGTTCAGTCAAAGTTATAATACAACATTCATCCAATGCATACAAGTGTGCACAATACATACATATGTACGTACAAACGAATACATGTACAGTCTCACACACACGCACACACACACATACACACACATATAACACACTCACACATTCATATGTGCACA
>NW_026324827.1:0-451 GCF_001194135.2 Octopus bimaculoides
AGAATTCTGGCAAAACTGTGTAGCAACAGATCGCCAGCAATTGCTTTATCTTTATCACAAATTGCCGTCCTAGCTCCTGCGAAAAGGGATTACCCTGCTATGTATAATCAAGGCAGCGCAAAAAGTTGTTTTGCACAAGCATTTCTATAGCCAATTAGACGGATGAAATTTACGTACGCTTAATAATTTTACGCAAAACAGCCTTTAGACTTTCCCTATTAATTTCATCGTCTTTTGAATTATGAACATATTTACATCATAAGGGTTTTTTCGTTGTAAGGCTTTCTTTTTTAGTTGATTTTCACCTAGCAAGACTTATCGTAGATGGCGTAATAAGTCACACGCAGACAAGGTCGGGTTATACTGCTAGTATATATATAAATATAGAAATATGTTAAAAGAAACCTCATTTTAAAATATATTATAAAATTATATATACATATACAAAAAG
>NW_026324828.1:0-414 GCF_001194135.2 Octopus bimaculoides
ATTATTATTATTATCATTATTATTATTATTATTATTATTATCATTATTTTCTTGCTGCTTTCTCTTCTTCACTTACCTTACGTTTCAAGATTCAAGCAAATAAATAACGAAACGTCATCATCATCATCATCATCGTCGTCGTCGTCGTTGGCGTCAATAATGTATCAATAATAATAACGAAACGTCAAAACTTATAAAATGAACAACAGCAACAACGATTACAACATCAATATCAATAAAATCGAACCGCGTATTGATTTGCCTTTAAAGTGTTCTCTTCAGAAACACATACGCACATGCGCAAAAATATGCAACTACATACATACATACATACATACATCCATACATACAGAGAAGCAGGCAGACGGGCACACACGCACACACACACACACACACACACACACACACACACAC
>NW_026324829.1:0-1416 GCF_001194135.2 Octopus bimaculoides
GTTATTAAGAGTTATTTCCCTTGGTTTATTATATTTCGTAATCGATAAATACTGAACTAGATTATCCCTCACCCATATATCTCGAATTACACATCTTGAGGAGCCTCACCTATATGTCTCGAATTACTCTGCCTTAGGAAGTTATTTGTACTACCTTTCCTGTTCAGGTTAACACATATTCTATTACAATAATCTCTCTATATCTATGCTCACTTATCTTAACCTGCCTGCCAGACCAATTGGCATCAAGTCCGTATACAAATACTCTAACCACTGGGCCATGTCCATGTGTTCTCTTTCTGCCTTTTCTATCGCAATTACAGTGGTCTCTTCTCAGTGCTAGCTGCTTTTCTGTCACGTACTCCACACTCGTCTCACCTAGTCACTCTCCTCGCTCACTTGTCACTACGTCCAGTCAGTGCTCTCCGCTTGAATTTCCTCCATACACGTGCTTTTTCCATTCGACTCTTTTTAACTGTGTTGTTCTCCAGTTTGGGTGTCTGCAAATGGAATAACAATATGTTTATAATGTCTAACTTTGCAACTATTCCTTTCTTTCGATCAAAGCAATTAAAAAGAAAAAAAATTCATTCGTTCGTTTATTCAACGTCCGTTTTTCCAAGCTGGCATAGTGTAGACTGGGACGTATTTGAGGCAGGATTTTACAGCCTTGATACTCGTGCTGTCACTAACCCTGACCTGTATTTTGAAAATAAAACGGAGTTTTTTTTTCTACCGATCATTGAAAGCACAGCAAGTCATAATGTCTACAAGGGATGTAAACATCATATCATTTTGCCGAAGTGAAGCCGCCAAATGTCAGCATGGCTCAGGGCGCGCACACACACTCACACATGATTGGCCTTTACAGTTTTAGTCTACCAAACTCACCGGATCCATAACAGAAGAGACTTGCCAAAGGTACCATTCATTAGGTCTGAACCCGAAGTATTCCGTTCTATAAGCTACTCAGTTCTCATATTTAATGCTTATGTGTACTAATTGATTTTAGCCTGTGTTATTCTGTAACTTGAGCAGATCTAATACCACTTCCTGCTTTTTCCATATAATCAAACTTTAATTTTTTATCAGTCAACTAAGAATAATATCAATGTAATCAGATTTTTTATTAGTTGACTAATAAAAATTAAAATTTGCTGTGTGGAAAAATATTAAGCATCACAATTTAAGTCGAAAGTTGTAAATGGCTGTGAAGTTGAGATATTGAGGTTCTGGCCATATGAGACAGTACACTGTCTCATGCTCCTTGAAAGTTAAGTAGTTTGCGGTAGGAAGGACATTCAGCCGGGAGAAAAAAAACCTCCAATTATTTCAGTAAAAACCATTTCTTCCATATTAACTTGACAGAATGTAAAACAGTAGAAAAAGAGATGCAATGGGCAGTATTTGGATAAG
>NW_026324830.1:0-425 GCF_001194135.2 Octopus bimaculoides
ATATATATATGTCTGTTTGTGTGTGTGTGTGTGCATTTTTATATGCATTCATATATATTCAAAATATATACAAATACAAAATATATATGAAGACACATGCACACATCCCTACATATGTTTATATGTAATTTCCATCTGTATATGCATACACAATCACAGATAGGCAGGCAGACATAGCAGACACCAACTAGCAGCGCACTTGTGGAATGGTTACAATTATAAAGGGGAAAAAAAAAATGTCTTGATATTTAATTAGATTATTAATGAGAACTATTTAATGTTCTCCTTAACACAGAAAATGAAATGACTGTCTGCATATATAAATGTGTCCATCACTATTTGTGTATGTCACCAGCATACTTGCAGAATTGTATGTACAGCATGTGTGTGTGTGTGTGTGTGTGTGTGTGTGTGTGTGTGTGTGT
>NW_026324831.1:0-255 GCF_001194135.2 Octopus bimaculoides
GATGATGATGACGATGATGATGATGATGATGATGATGATGGTGACGATGAGCAGGAGTATGATGATGATGGTGGGGGGTGACCTTGATGATTACGATGATGCTAATGATGATGATAGATGATGATGATAGATGATGATGTAGAAAGTTACGAACGGTCAACGAGAACGAAGAAGGAAATGACGAAATAAGAAAACGATTGTGTTGATGATGGTGATAATGATGGTGATAATAGCGGCAGGGAGACAATGACGATG
>NW_026324832.1:0-270 GCF_001194135.2 Octopus bimaculoides
TATATATATATATATACATATGTATATATATATTATGTATATATATATACACATATATATATATATGTATATATGATATATATACATATTCAGTAGCAATGATAAAACTCTGAGTTTCGGATATCAGGGTGGAAACCCATGCCGCCATCTCTTTTGTTATCTGACCAGCAAAAAAGGAAATGCTATGAAAATGAGCGTGAAACAAAGGGAAATTACTGTGTGATTTTATCATAGCATTTTTTCGATGGCCAGATAACTGAAGAGATGACG
>NW_026324833.1:0-917 GCF_001194135.2 Octopus bimaculoides
TGGGGATAATAGTGGTGATGATAATGGTGATGATGATGATGATGATGATGGCCATAATGACGATAGTGTTGCTGGTAGGAAAAGATTCTGGTGGAATCGCAGGAAATAATATTTCAAATTGGAAGTAATTTCAACAACACTCACTCACATCCCCTTGTCTTGTCTTGTCTGGTTTTTTTTTTGGTAGAAGGATACTTAATGTTTTTCCCATAATTCTTTGGTTTTTGGTTTTATTTTTCTTAAACCCCCTCTCCCTTTCCCCCCCCCCGCCAACCATGTGGTTATTTGTTTATGTGGTTTTTACATATTGTTTGTGTTTATATTTGTGTGTTTGCCTGGAATTATTTCGAGTCATCTGCTTGTCTGGGAAAAAAAAATAATATAGCATTTTAAAAAATACAGCTTCACACACATATAAAAATATACACCATGTATTATGTGCACATTCATAAAGCTATTCATGTGTGCACAGACACACACATACACATGCACACACACGCTCACTCATTTTCATAAATACACACACACACACACACACACAAACACATATAAACACACATACATCCACATACACATAACACATGCACACACAGACTCACACGCATGTACACAGACACAAACATACATATACACACATACAAACACACAAACTTACAGAAACATACACATACATAAAAACACACATATTTTTGTCTTGTCTATGTCTCTGATTCTAACCACTTGTGTGGATAACCTTCTCCAACACATGCACATACACACACATGTCTATACACGTATGCACATACACACATACAGGCTTGTACACATTCAGGCATACATTATATGCACTCTCATACACATGCATACACATATACACATACACATATGCACATACACATATACACATACACATATGCACATACACACATATACAAGCA
>NW_026324834.1:0-397 GCF_001194135.2 Octopus bimaculoides
TGTGTGTGTCTGAGTGTGTATGTGCGTGCGCATTTGTGTGTGTTTGTGCGTGTGTATGCATGTGTGCATATGTATGTGTGTGTGTGTGTGTATTTGTGTTTGTGTATGTGTATGTGTGTGTGTATGTGTCTGTGTTTGTGCATGTGCGTGCGTGTGTCTCTGTGTGTGCTGGTTGTAACAAAGTGCTCGGCATCCGGTATGCCACAAAAAGCTACAAGTGTCCCGCAAGTGGAAAAATGGGACGATTCTCTGTTTATACAACAAAACTGTGGCAAGCGGGAAAAGTACAGGAATGTGTAGAAATATACCTACACACACACACACACACATATGTATATATACATACGCACACCTATATCTATGCATATATATATATATATATATATATATATATATA
>NW_026324834.1:4178-4439 GCF_001194135.2 Octopus bimaculoides
GGCGGCGAGGTGGTGGTGTGGATGGTGGTGGTGGTGGTGCTGGGACGGTTTGATTATTTGATGAATTTCGAATATGACAGATTTGAGAGAAAGTAAGGAGACACTGTAGTGCATCCATGTATGTGTGTATGCATGCGCACGCACACTCACGTAACACACACAGCGCGCATACGCACACACACGCACACTAACTCATATAAGCACGCGCACTCATACACACATAGAAATGCACACACACACACATATATATATATATATATA
>NW_026324835.1:0-486 GCF_001194135.2 Octopus bimaculoides
CTGGTACTTTTCACACTCAGTGTGGTCACGTTGATGTTGATTGCTCGTTGTGGGCTCAACATTGACCATTATTTCCGGCAGCAGGCCGAGGAAGCTGCTGCCGCAGCCGCCGCTGCCGCTGAGGGTGCAGATGTACCCCCGGCAAACCGGGCCCGCCGGGCAGGCGTCAACAACAAGTCGTCCGCCAACACACTCTCTGCTGCTGTCGAACACGAGAAGCTTCTGGTGTTGACCAAACGCTACAACCGAGAGACGACCAAGTTGCGGAAGCAGATTCGGTTCCTGGAAGCTGCCCTCAAGATGGCGTTCCTCAAGACGAAGAACCTGACTTTGCAAATCTCTGCTGCTGAAAACAACAACAAGAACAACAACAATAATAATAATAATGATGATGACGATGATGATGATGATGATAATGGTGAAATTAAGAATAAAAACGAGCAAGGGACCGACAGCAAAGATGAAGCTGAAGTCAAGAAAAATATT
>NW_026324836.1:0-203 GCF_001194135.2 Octopus bimaculoides
AGATTATCTTTGCAATTTCGACTGGTTATTCTCGATATTGCTCCAATCTGTCCAGCCCCAAGGAAATACTAACCTAAGAGCATTAGATTCCTTGGAAGAAAACACCGAATGTATACAAAATCAAAGACGGAAAAAAAACGAACAATGTTGAACAAATATAATAAAAATAATAACAAGACATAACACCAGATGTCTTTCGACTA
>NW_026324837.1:0-2498 GCF_001194135.2 Octopus bimaculoides
TTCAGTGAAGGAGAAATAGTGAGAGTAATAGCCCTGACTGAACGAGGGAGTGAGAGAAAGTAATAGCAATGAGAGAAAAGAAGGAGTGAGAGATGAATAAAGAAGGAAGGAGTAAAAAAAAATCAGCGTTTCAACTCTGTGTGAATATATGTGTGTATATGTGTGCGTGTATAAGGGAAGTATGTGAATGTTTGTATGTGTGATTATTATGGACCTTATTTTTATACAACATACTACAATTAGCCGTCATTATTGACGGCACACGTGGTCTGCTAGTTATTAATAAACTACTAGCTCAACTGCATTCTATAATTCGAGATAGCAACATGCATGTATAACAAGGGCTGGATGGCGATCTGTGATGAGACGATAAGGCATAATTTGGATCAGTAGCATTACATTTTGTAGCATGTTCCTTGTAATGCCATTTCAATATATATATATAAAAAAGACCGCTTCTAATGCAGTCATAACGGTTAATTGTTCAGTGGCACGATCATTAACTGCGGCAATTTGCCGAATATCAAAGTTGTCATACAGCGGAAACCCACATACATAATCTATCGCTTCTTTCTTTTTCAGATCCGTTCGTGTTATAGCCTTCGGTATATTCTTAAAAGAAAGAGAAAAAGAAAAAAAAAATTATATGCAATCGTTCTCATTCGCAGATCTCCCTATATATCGACAAGGTATATAGGGTAAATTGGTCTAACATCCTTTCAAATCAATTTCGGAAAAATCAATTTTTCTCTCCATCAAACATTAACTTTTATTTTGTTCCCTATCATATTCGTTGAAACTTCCTATCACCTTACCAAAATTACACACGTTCGCACACACAGACACACACTCACTCACACACTCACTCAGTCGCTCACACTCTCTATCTCTCTCTCTCATATATATATATATATATATATATATATATATATATATGTATATATATATATCTTTTACTTGTTTCAGTCATTAGAGTGCGGCCATGCTGGGGCATCACCTTGAAGAATGTTTAGTCGAATGAATTGACCCCAGTACTTATATTTTTTTTAAAGCCTGGTACTTATTCTATCGATCTCTTTTAGTCGAACCGCTAAGTTACGCGGACACAAACACATCAACACCGGTTGTCAAGTGGTGGTAGGGGACAGGTAGAAAAACACACACACATATGTATATATACACAACGGGCTTCTTTCGGTTTCTGTCAACCAAATCCACTCAGAATGCTTTGGTCAGCTAGAGGCTATAGTAAAAGACACTTGCCTGAGGTACAACACACACATATATATATATACATACATACATAGATACATATATGTATATATACATACATACATACAAACATACATACATACAAAACTTTGTATCGTAAATTGTATAGGTACCGTCCAAATTTTCACGACACGTGTTCCTTTCCGGTAACTTTCTTCAGGTCCCAGTTACGTTCTGTTCTTCTCAAAGTTCTCTTGCTTTTCGCTCTTTGTATGATATTTCTTATCAGAACAATTGCATAAAGTACATATAATTGAATAAGAAACGGAACCCTAAGCCTAATTTATCTGCGTAGTCAGATTAATACAGATATAATGCCCGTATATTAAAAACAACTGCTGTAACCTAAGTATGTTGTGCTAACGCATTGTAACGGATACGAAATCAGACGACCTAAAATGTACTCTAAAGAAAGAAGTAATTCCAGACGCATGTTTATCTGAAACATCTTTTCTTGGTCACAAACTGATGCCATCTTCAGATGACAAGAAACGATTGATGTAAATACACACTCATTGTTCTTCTATTACAAAGGCATCAAATATATATGTGCGTGTGTATGTGTGTGTGTGTGTACACATGGTGCGATCAGTAAATTATCGCCATTTTATATTTTACATTTCGCGCGTGCGCATTGTTTTTTCATTTTGTCGACTACACAGTATAATAGGGTGAGTTGGGCACCGTCTGTGAGAAAAACAGCACCATGACGCAATTCACTCTGCCAGAAATTTCGAAACGACATGCTGTACTGGTTGGCATTCGGACCGGAAGCTCCAATATGAATATTTCAGAGTGTTTGGGTGTCAATCTGAGGTCAATGTAATCTGAGGACATGTACCGAGAGTGATAAAAATCAAACATCCAGTCAACATCATGATGTTTGGAGTCATCACTAGTGATGGGCACGTTATTCCTCCATTTGTCTTCCCACATGGCCTCAGACTCAGCAGGGAGGCCTACATCAAGTGCCTGGAGGAGGTAGTGCTGCTGTGGGTGAAGAGGGTGGCTGCTGGAAGACCCTATGTCTGGCAACAGGACTTTTCACCATACCACGCAAGTAGGGGAACCCAGTCATGGCTGTCAGACAATTTCTCCGACCACATCATCATTAGCATCTGGCCTCCTATCTCTCCACACTGCAACCTCCTTGATTATGATGTGTGAGGAACAGTTGATGAACTGAAGGCAAGGATTATGGCAGCATTGACCAACTTAAACAAGGA
>NW_026324838.1:0-282 GCF_001194135.2 Octopus bimaculoides
AATAAATTAGTAAAGAAGTAAAATGCTAATAAATATGCAACTGAAAAGTGTATTTATAAAGAAGAAAGTTTCGACTAAACTTTATTGAATGTGACAGTAAATAGATGATGCATAGATACTTGCATACATACAAACACACATACATACATACATATATACATACACACATACATGTATTTGTATAGGTAAAGAGAGATACAGGGAGCGGTAAAGAGAGGGTATGAGCGGGGGAATGGGAGGGGAGCGAGAGGAGAGACTAAGTATCTATATATATGTGCGTGT
>NW_026324839.1:0-407 GCF_001194135.2 Octopus bimaculoides
AGCAAAACGGGAGCATCCCCGTCTTTGTAAAGCGAGGAGCAGTGGCACTAATAAAGAAAGACCCAAACAAGGGGAACATCATAGATAATTTTTGGCCCATCACTCTGCTCAACGCAGATTTGAAAATTTTGGCCAAAGTGTTAGCCGAGAGGTTGGCGCTTGTCATCGAGAAACTAGTCGACAAGGCGCAGACGTGCGCCGTGCCGGGTAGGAGTAACCATGACAACCTCCATCTGATCCGCTACATCATGGACAAGGTAGTTAAGGAACCTGGCATGGGTGGGGCGCTGATCAATTTGGATCAATCAAAAGCTTTCGATAGGCTAGACCATCACTACTTGGAAGTCGTCCTCATAGCGGTTGGTTTCGGTCCCGTCTTCCGCGGTTGGATCGCTGCCTTATACAGC
>NW_026324840.1:0-362 GCF_001194135.2 Octopus bimaculoides
CCTCATGGCTCGTCTACCTAGCATTCATAATAATTTTTCTATCGTCTTGGGTCAACAGCCCTCACCGTTTGATTTTACTGTCTTTTTCTCAGTGTCCTGTTCTTGTTAACACTTTCACCCTGCGGAAAAAATCCCAAATTTTATTTAATTTGCTTTGCAAGAAGGACTGTTTCAACAAAGTCACGCATTTTCCTTGCCTTCGAAACGTGGAGTAGATGAAACAGAGACAACTGACGAAAGGGTATACTCTTTATGTTGCATGTCTCATTTCTTTGTTTGTTTTTCTCGTTGTTCGAAAAAAGTTCGTTTTCTATATTTTCGCTTATATGATTTCATTTCACATTGTGTTTAACGTTTTTTTT
>NW_026324841.1:0-1696 GCF_001194135.2 Octopus bimaculoides
ACATACACACACATACATACATATGTGTGCGTGTTGGTGTGTGTAAGTCTAGTTTAGTTAGTCCAAGTATATCAAGAAAGAAAAACTCAATACAGGTTTTGAGTAACAATTTTATTGTGGTTATTGTAAAGTTCAGTGCCTGAAAATCACTTGTGAAAAATAAGAGAAAAGAAAAACGATGTATATTCTAGTAAAGCATATAATCTATGAGTCACGTTAGATAGCATTAATATCTGGGGTGAATACACCTAAATGGTGTTAAAATGCTTATAGGGTCACTATGAGTGTAAAAAATAATGTGATAGCTCTTTCAGCTCGGTAGCTTTGTTCTCTTTTTGCAGATTTATGAAATTTCCCCAACACTCATCCTGAAGTACTTCTGCTCATCGTCGTCCAGCCCGAAGTTTCAGGGCCCATGACACAGAATGTTGTGTCTCTAGTTACCAAATCCAAGAAAAGAAGCATTATTTTTCATCTATTGCTGCTACCGATTTATAATGTTGGGCATCGAGCTTGGCCACCCAAGACTGAGACACTAGACATCGACAGTGATCAACAGGCCTAAAATGCAAAAAGGAAGGACCATGTTTGGCTTTTTACACGACTGTCTGACCCAGGGAACCAGACAACAAGCAGCTGGACAGGATTCAGCATCCAGACCCGCAATGATGTCACAGTTGTCAAGGGCACAGTGAGCTAGCTGCCAGCTATCAACGCTCCTGCAACAGACATGTACATAGTGAATAAAGTGCTGGATCAACCTACTCGAATCATGGATTCCTTGCAGCTCATCAAGATATTTTCGTGTGTTTGACCGAGCACTCTATGCCAAGGCAGCTGAAATAGTGTGGAAAAAGACAAGTATAGAAACATAATCATCAGAATGGGAGTTTTCTACACAATTAGCAACCTCCTTTCTATCGTCGGCAAGCGGTTTCAAGATGCAAAGATCATGGATATGTTTGTTGAATCAGGTGTCACAGCAGATGGACCAGTGGCTGGGATCATGGAAGGACGCAAGTACAACTGTGCAGTCAGGGTACACAAATGTGTGCATGAAACACCAATGAGGCTTGCCTGGAAAGGGTTTCTCCCATGGGTAGAAGACAATCATACAGAAGATGTGCCTCATCTAGCAGAAACATTGAAGGTTATAGGCAACTTTCAAAGCAGTGTCAGTCAGATGTACCTCCAAGTTCTTGGAAATGAATCCTGCACAAGGTTCTTGTAGCTGTTTCAAACCTACCTTGAATCTCTTAGATGCATGTACAGTCAGTCGGATTTCTGGATGTCATACATAGACATGGTGGAGATCATGCTTGGCTTAGCGTCCAGAGGTGACTGGATCCTCCATTCGAGAGATGATCCCATGGTATTTTTCCGATAAAATGGAGAACTATGCTCGTTTCCTGATCTACTACTATTTAATGATGACTCGAATCCACTTTGGACATTCTGAAGTCTATGTACAGTTCATGAATGGTGGTTTTTCAGCCCAGATTGGAGAACGAAATCCATTTGGACGTATACCAGTGGACCAAACAATCGAAGAGATGATTAACAAGGACAGCCAAACACCTGGCGGACAAACGTCTGGCAATTATTCAGTCTGAAAGCTGGAGCAGTGGCTAGGTTCTATTTAACCTTAGAGTATCGCAGCTCATACTTACGGCAAGTGAGAGATATGATAAATGGA
>NW_026324841.1:1706-2278 GCF_001194135.2 Octopus bimaculoides
AAACACAAGTCCTTGAACCACCCTGACCTGAATCAGTCAAGGATCAAGAAAGATGAAACGGATATCCAATCCCTTGTTCAGCTCATGGAGGCAGTATGGCTGAACCCAATCAAACCTGACAATGGGGATCTTCTGAGCTCGTCCAGTGCCACTAGAGCACCACCAGAGATAGAAAAAGATTTCCTGCATGCTAATAAGCTTGGATAAGAATCATACCATGTCTTCAGAGCAGAACATGTCGAAGCTGATGTGCCTTCTAAAAGATTCCCTGACAAGATGACTAAAATGGGACCGAAAAGTTTCTCGGACATCAGAGAGAAACCACGCACTCAAGTGCATGCCAAGATGTGTGTTTGAAAGCTGACCGAGATTTATTTGGTCACATGATCCTTGTAGCAGAAAGCAGAAAGCTACATATGCCCGATGTACTGGCTCACCCTTTGGGCCCTCTACAGTTTGCACCTGTCAATGCTGATGGGTCTCTTCGTAATACCAACAAAGCATCCCTAGCTAGAGAGTTGGAGAGGAATGTTGCCCCAGCAGTCATGCCCTGAGAGGTGGCATCTTTTGCA
>NW_026324841.1:11745-13390 GCF_001194135.2 Octopus bimaculoides
GTTATGTGTAAGAGTGTGTATAAAATAATAAATTGTTACTCACCCAATATGCTTTGTAGATAATGCATCATTTTTATATTTTTCAGGTGGATAAGTTGTCCTCGATCATTATTGCAAACGTCTGCAGCGTCATTCCATGATAGTTTCTTAGAACTTATTCGAAAACATAATCTAAGTTCTGGTTGGTAAGTATAGCCGGCTGACGTTGGGCATTCAGCTATAAAAAGACAAGGAAAATATGTTTCATGTGTTAGATTTTTTGGAAAAGAAATAACTTATATTAATTTCAGGCTGCCATTAACATTTAACTGATTTAGAAATATCGTTTCTTACCTAGTACACCTCAAATAAAACTGATTCGTAATTGTACACTGGCAGGTAGAATTGATAGACAGTTCCCTTTCAGTTTCGATTTTGCATACATAACAAATCTCTTTCTAGAATTTTCTTTTCGACAGCACTCTGTCCACTTCCCATGCACGTAGTTCTTACGTGTTAAATCTCTTATTCCTCAATGTACAACAGGACATTGTGACCAGTCAATATTTCATCCATTAAGGTTAGAAATGTATACTCATAAACAATTTTGTATTCTCATCACCTATTTTGATACTTCTCGCCTCTTAATGAACGTGTATAGAAACAGGATGCTGCATCATTAATTTTAATTGATGGGGGGCTTGAGAAGGAATCAGTAGATCATAGGATAAATTAACTTGTAATATTTTTTCTGCTTTAAATCACTGAATTCAAATTCCACCCAATTTCACTTTATTCGCTTAAAAGTGTATTAGTAACAGATTGCATATTGAAGAAATTCCCGTCGTAAAGAAGTGCATTCAAAACAACACACGAAAGAGCAAGAAGGATATAAGAATGCAGACAACCATTGTAGATTGAAAGAAACCTATTATTCCGTACTCTTCAAGAATCTTAAGGAATATTCTGGAAATTCGAGGAAACTTATTATCATCAAGCTGCAGGAAAATATTCCTGCTAATTAGAAGGTAATAATTTTATACTTTCTTTAAGGGCCGGGTGTTAAAGTACTTGAAAGTCATGGACAGGTGAGATAACTCATCTTTAATCCCATCAAAGAGGGGTGGGGATCGATGTTTCACCATTTTAGTGGCCTACCAACATCACGTACCCGATCAGGATCGGAGATAAATTATTTGGCATGTTCACGACTTAAATGCATACAGCGTGCACACTATGTGCGGCCATGCATATGCAAGTATAAATTGAAATGTAAAATAGAAGCAGCTCTTGTGTTATAGATTATAATCATTCTGATCCACATGCACTGAATGTATATGTACATCACATGCACGTAATTCGTACGCGATATACATATAAGCCATGGAGTGGCGAAATAATTTATCCCCAATCGTAATCGGGCACGTGACGTTGATAAACCACAAAAATGGCGAAACACAGATGTCCATCACTCCTAGATAGGATTAGAGATATGTTATTTCGCCTCTGTTTATGACTTTCAAGTATTTTGACATCCAGTGCTTCGAGAAAGCATTCTCCACCTTTCCTAAATCGCAGTCTACTGGCAAATACACTAGACGCTTAAGTTCAGTATATGTGGTTCATAATGCGCATTGCCAAACTGCTATTTCATATTTCATTAACA
>NW_026324842.1:0-487 GCF_001194135.2 Octopus bimaculoides
TATATGTGTCTGCATATTTATATACATATATGTATATAAATATATATTTTTATATAGATTTATTTATATATATATATATATATGTGTATATGAAAATCCATAGGCGTGTTTGTGCACACGTGTATGTGTGGGTGTGCATGCCTGTATGTGTGCTCGTGTGTGTGCGTGTACATGCGTATATGAGTTGAACGTGATATTTATCTCGGAGAATTGATGGTATTTCCAGAAATATACATATTATAAGCAGAGTAAATAAGCCGATAGTCATTTCTGCAAGCGGTTTTATGGGAGGTAAGTGGGAGGAAAAATAAACTATATTGTCTTTGTTGTATGGAAGAGTAACCAAACATCAATCACGGCCATCATTGCTTATATCATCTTTGATGACAAACTTGAAGCCAAATCTCTCTCTCTCTCTCTCTCTCTCTCTCTCTCTCTCTCTCTCTCTCTATATATATATATATATATATATATATCACAAAAACTA
>NW_026324842.1:1108-2565 GCF_001194135.2 Octopus bimaculoides
TGGTAAAAAGAAATATGTACACGATTGATGGTACCGCATGCCCTATATAAAAATTAAGTGCAAGTGATGTCTTTACGGCTTTCAATTCCCTCCCATGACAGTAGGTTATATTGTATGAAGAAAATATGGCAAGATTAAGCGAGTAAGCTGTAATTTATCCCTAAACTCATCTTACCGTTGCGGATCAATGAAGGAAGTTTTCCAAATATAAATGAACTGTTGAACAAAAACAAAATGTATGAGTATATATAAAGCTAGTGCACAGTTCCAATTTTTAAATTTAGATTCGGTCATAGATTTTATAGAAATTTGAGTTTCTTGTTTCTCTTCTCAATAGCGATATTAAATATTTTCATTGAAGTAAAATACGTTTAAGGAATCACTTTACAGTGCACGTCACACGTAGTTGTTCGCCCACTTTTGTAAGTTTAAGCGAATCGCGAGTTCACTTGTTCATATAGCATCGGCAACATATTATGTCATTTTATAACGCCTGTACAAAATTCATCCTGTAGATTTATGATATAAATATTCTAGGCATGGTTATTAAACATCCGTTGGCGTCACTGAAGGAATGGTTTCTAAATGGAAATTGACCATGGGACCACATAAATTGTTTTGAGTTGGTCAAACTACATAATGTTTATTAATTGTCATTATGCCCATGTCGTTATAACTGAAGTTTAAGGCACGTAATATATTTGATATTTCAGGAACGGTAGTGCATCTTGTGGAATGTCTTTTGCCCGGGTTATTTGCTGCATATTTTCAGTTACCCTCGAATTATTTGATTTTTCCTAGGTCGATGAGAAGGTTGCACCATTCTACCGAGATCCCTTATTCTTTCTCTCCACTGATTGTCCCCTCTCCCTCTCTACCCACACTTTGTTTTACCCTCTCTAGCTGTAAACCCAATCCTACTATGACACTTCAAAGTTTTCCCACTCTGATTCGGAAAGGAGCTTAGTGCCAAAATGCTACTTATTTTATCGTTCCGAAAGAATGAAAGGCAAATCGGGTCTGGACGGAATTTGAACTTACGACGTAAAGTCGGAAAATATACGGTTCACCATTTTGCCTGGAGTGTTAAGAAACCAGATGAGTTTCTTGAAGAAACATTTTCGCGAGAAATTAGTAATAAAAAAATATTAATCTAAATTTCGCAGCATTATGAGTCGGACATACAGAAGTCACGGTTAATTTATTCCACCATTTAAACTATGGATAACATATAATAGAAAGACGATGCGATGGTTCCGTACGGTATTCTTCACTTGGCATGTATCAATTACGTGTTAAATACACAGCTTCTGCTGGACTTCATTGTCGTCTTCAGCGTAACACATGAGTAAACATTTGTATCCAGTGCGTATCCTTATCAATATGTCGTGGAAAAAAGTTTCCGCAGAGAAGGCTTCAGGCTCATATCTAGTATTCAAACAGCCATATATACACTT
>NW_026324843.1:0-200 GCF_001194135.2 Octopus bimaculoides
TGTGTGTGTGTATATGTGCATGTGTGTGTGTATATATATGTATATTATATATATATTATATATATATATATTATATATTATATATTATATATCTAATATACAATATATGATATATAATATGCTAAATATATATTTATATATATTCTTTAAAATTCTTTAAATTGTTTCAGCTTTAAAGCTGCAGTTATGCTGTATGTGTG
>NW_026324844.1:0-303 GCF_001194135.2 Octopus bimaculoides
AGTCAAATTTAAAATTAAAGAATTTAGGTTTAGAAGGTAGGCGTTAAATGTAATATCCAAATGTGTTTCAAGGTAGGTCCCAGGTAGTATTTCTGCAGGGCACGTTCACCACTTATTTACAAGGCTGCGCGCTCATCTTTGGATCTACATCCGGAATTCCAAGATGCACGTAGCATATATTTTAAAAGATTTATACAAAATAACGAGTGTAATAAGAAGCATCTGTTAGCAAAACACAGAAGTATTTATTAACCTTTTTCTTTCCTTTAAAAATTGGCACGAACTTTCTGGACAACCCAATAT
>NW_026324844.1:517-3849 GCF_001194135.2 Octopus bimaculoides
GTGTGTGTGTGTGTGTGTGTGTGTGTGTGTGTGTGTGTGTGTGCGTGTGTGTGTGTAAACACGCATACATAAATACATATATAAAGATTAGTAGGTGGAAACTTCTAAGTTACTTTCAATACTATTCTTGATAATGTATAATAAATTTGTACCCTACAAAAGTATCGAGTAATCCTTAAGTCTAATTTGACTTAAAAGCAAGCACTAAACCACGCTTACATATATAATACATACATACATACGCACATATATACACATATAAACATATATATACATTTACATATTTATATATACGTGTTAATGTATCAAGGTTTATATGAAGGTATGTATTACACACATATTAAACAAGTGTAAATTAATATATATTTGCGCACGTGTCTCTGAATGTGTGGTCTGATTATGTATATATAACCTTGTTCTTATGAATGTGTCTGCTAACGTATCTGTATGTGTCTGTATGTGTGTGAATAACGTGAGTGTATGCATGTAAACGTGTGTTTATATGTATGTGCGTATGCCTGCGTACGTATGCGTGCATAGCGCAATGGAATTGCTCACAACATTTGTCAAACGTAGATTAACAACGCCGCTGGCGTCTATCAAATCGCTATTCATAACTTAATATTTCGACGAACTCGCTGTAATTCCACTAGCTAGGTGTAATTAGAAACCTTATCAAAACAGAATAAAAATCTCTCTAATTAAAATCTAATGTAATATATGAATTAATATATATTTCTATAGGACATATTAAGTTTCAACGTGATGGTGGATCTCAATGATTGTGAATTCTAGCGTGGCTGATTAAAAGCCTTCCGGTATTCAGTTAGCTCCCTTTAATCTACTCCGTTAAACAACACGCGTTTCCATTTAGATATATCTGTGTTCTGGAGTCCAGTGCCGTTAAAATTAATACTGATTGGTCCCAGCATGGTTACAGACCTGAGGCTAATAGATGTAAAATTATATAAGAATATATCTGTAATAGAATATTGGAGTGTAACACCAATTGTGCGAAGTATTGGCGTGAAATTGTTATGAATTTTTGGACTATAATTGACGAGGAAAGAGTTTGTCCACGTCTTATGGGTTAATTCTCCTTTTGTTCCTTTTGTCGTCCTTCAGTGCAAATTTTGAATCTTACACACACACGCGCACACACATACACACACACAAACGCACATACAAACACATACATACATATATACGTATACACACTCATACGTATATACATATACATATACGAATTTATATATATATATATGAATATATATATATAGATATATATATATATGTATATATCCATATGTATATATATAGTTGTCGACTGTAGACACAAGGCGCAAATTTTGGGTGGCGGGATTAGATCGACCCCAGTAAGCAATTGGTACTTAATTTATCGACTCCGAAAGGATGAAAGGCGAAGTCGACCTCAACTTAATTTGAACTCAGAACGTAAAGGCAGACGAAATACCGCGAAACATTTCGCCTGTTGTGCTAACATTTCTTATTTCTTTATTGCCCACAAGGGGCTAAACATAGAGGGGGCAAACAAGGACAGACAAACGATTTAAATCGATTATATCGACTCCAGTGCGTAACTGGTACTTAATTTATCGACCCCGAAAGGATGAAAAATAAAGTCGACCTCGACTTAATTTGAACTCAGAACGTAAAGGCAGACGAAATACCGCTAAGCATTTCGCCTGTTGGGCTAACATTTATTTTTTTACTGCCCACAAGGGGCTACACACAGAGGGGACAAACAAGGACAGACAAACGGATGAAGTCGATTACATCGACCCCAGTGCTAACGTTTCCAGCAGCTAAGGTTTCTTATTTCTTTACAGGCCACAAGGGGCTAAACATAGAGGGGACAAACAAGGACAGACAAACGTATCAAGTCGATTAGATCGACCTTAGTGCGTAACTGGTACTTAATTTATCGACTCCGAAAGGATGAAAGGCAAAGTCGACCTCGGTGGAATTTGAACTCAGAACGTAAAGGCAGACGAAATACCGCTAAGCATTTCGCCCGGTGTGCTAACGTTTCTGCCAGCTCGCCGCCTTACGTTTCCGCCAGCTAACGTTTCTTATTTCTTTACTGCCCACAAGGGGCTACACACAGAGGGGACAACACTTAGCAGAAGCCTGACGAGTTAAGTTCGCTTGACCAGTCTACGTAACTTGAAGTTGTACAGAACCGAATCAATTGTTATAAGGTGAGTGTGCGTGCGCGTGTGTGAGAGCAAGAGAGAGAGAGAGAGAGGAGTTCGAGTGTGTGCACGCACGCGTAGGTGCGTGGCTGAGTGCATGCTGCGTGTCGTGTTTCTTATCTATCCTCGCTTGAGGAAAGGAGTCGGTCTATTGATTACCTCTCCGTAAACTAGTGGTTCGGCAAAAGTGGACAGAGAAAATTTTGCCCTAGTTGAAGAAAATAAACCCGGACCTAGATTTGTTCTACCAAACCGTTCAAGACGGAATCCCAGGATGGTCGCAATACAATGACTGAAAGGAATCAATAAGAAAAGAAAATAGGTGAATGAAAGCAATAATCAAGCTTGGTAAAGTTCCATGCTAGAAATAGCAGACAAATTTACCAAAGAAAGGAAAGGCAGATCAGTTAAGAAATCTAGAATATAAAAGGTTATATTGTTTTTGATAATATGGCTTCTAGATCAAGCTGCTGTTAACGACGACAACAACAACAACATAAATGGAAGAAGCAACAACAGCGGTTATCTGTATCTTCCTTGTTCTACTATTTTAAATTATCATGTTATTTATTTAATTTTCCTGACAGTTCACATTTCGAAGTCTCTAAGGAGAGGAAATAAACATAGAGACATCCAACTCGAAAAATGGAATGGAAAAACACAAAAACAATATGGCTGACTTCTGGTTGTGTTTTCATTCAGAAATATCTTTATGTTTTTGCTGTGTTTTTTCTTGTTTTGTTTTGTATATTTGGTTGTATTTATTATTTTTATGTTTCTTTATTTATATCGTTAGTGTGTACAGTGTATTTGGTTACAGAGCTACAACGGGCCAATCGCTGGTTCACTGCAGTATGTTTTCCGCTATTAAATATTTTATGAGACCCTTGAGCCGTGTTTGACCAGAAATCTGGAGCCAGTTACAACGGTCGCAGAGAACTACTCACACACGCGCACACACATAAACACGAACAAACACGCCTGCACACACATATATGCTCGTGCCAGCGTTCATCTCACTTCGTGTGTATATAATTCATGTGTGTGCGTGCGTCTGTATATATAAATGTGTATATATATATATATATATATATATATATATATATATATATATAT
>NW_026324844.1:3964-5242 GCF_001194135.2 Octopus bimaculoides
ATATATATGGATGCGTGTATCTTTATCTCATTATCATTCTCTGTCTCTCTCTGTATATATATATATATATAAATCTATAATCCTATTTCAATACCACTTATATGAATATATGTATACATGTATTCTTATATGTGTGTGTGTGTGTGTGTGTGTGTGTGTCTGTGTATATATATATATATATCATATCGTGTCATATCATATCATATTTCGTATATATGCATGTAATGTATGTGTATATAAGTATGTTTTGCATGTAGGTATATGCATATGCGCGCGCGCGCATATTCAGTTACGTTGCTTACTAATGGACAAATACGTAAGGTGTGTCCAATACATGTAAAACCTGAAACTGAAAGCTTTCGCCCGAGTATCGCTCCTTATGAAACGAGACCTTATGAAAGTCGACTTCGGCGGAATTTGAACTCAGAACGTACCGACGGACGAAATACCTGTAAGCATTTCGCCCGGCGCGCTAACAATTCTGTCACCACGCCGCCTTACGGAACGCTTAATAATAAAGAGATTTAGTAACAAGAATGAAACTCTCGCAAGATCTATTAATATATAAACAATATTGTATATTTATAATTGTATCTATAGTATATATATTAAATATCTACTGACAGTCAATTTTCGAATACACAACCGTCAATTGAAAACAAATCACGTATAGACTAAGATAGATTGCCAAGCAAATTGTTTTAATATAAATATAATTGATAACTTTATCGAGCAAGAAACAATTTATACGATTGGTTCACTGTTAAATTGTAATTTAACCACAATGGCTTGTACTTATGTCATTTAACCGTGGGGGTGCTCAATATTTAATTATCATTTCGTAGGCATCGTCGACTTTAATTGAAATCCAATCTATTTTTCTCTTGGAGTGCTGTCCATTGAATACAAGGGAACGGCTTCGAGTATCGATCAAGCTTTCAATTGAGTTAAGTGTAAAATTTATTAATTATTAAAGGATTAGTCCAATTAATTAACAATATTTATTTACGTATACATATATATATATATATATATATATATATATATATATATATATATATATATATATATATATATATATATATACATACATCTATATATACATATATATATACATATATACACACATATATACATTTATATATGCATACATACATATATATATATATATATATATACACACATATATATACATTTGTATATGCATACATACATATATATATATATATATATATACACACATATATATACATTTGTATATGCATACATACATATATA
>NW_026324844.1:12322-14219 GCF_001194135.2 Octopus bimaculoides
AAATTGCACTCCATTCAACAATTCGATTTGTACAGAAACCTCATGCGCTGCTATTTCCCGGTATTATTTTGTATATCATATATTATAATATTCCAGCAATAATACCTTCTGTTAAATCGTCGGTGAAACAATTGAAAAACTTATGCAATATAATGAATTACCCATTCACTACTCGTTAATATATGCATATATTTGATGGTGTTTTTTTTTTTTTTTGTATGTGTGTGTATGTTTCTGTCCGTATGTTTGTCTGCCACTGAAAAGACAAGGTACATCAAAATCGCATCATCTGATAGTTCAGGCGTCTGCAGAAGACGACTTTCGTCTGCCAACGATATACATATGTGTGTCTACTTGCACCATACGTTCATATGAGAGGTCCTCTCAAGATAAATAGCGCAACACTTGGCTTTCTAACAAAGTAGCCAGGGAAAGATGGATATAAAGATTGCTTTTTGGCATTAGTATTGCTTCTATCGCTAATAATTCCATATATGTGTGGAGGGGATGGCTGGATGTGTCCGTGTCCGTGTGTGTGTGTGTGTGTGTGTGTGTGTGTGTGTGTGTGTGTGTGTGTGTGTATACGTATGTATGTATTTCACTTAAACCTTTCGACAGTAATGGTCCAATGTAGAATACAATATACATATGCTTCAGAACAAAACATTAGTTAAGTACGGAGCAGTAACATAAAAATAAGATGACAAAGAAACAAACGGTTATCTTGTGAACTTATTCGTGAACTTTGGAACTCTAAACTCACTAGACTTTCGATAATCGTTTGTTCCTTTGTCATCTTATTTTCTCATATATATATATTCATACACACACACACACACACACGCACATAAATATATATATACATATTTAAATATATGTGTTTCTGTGTATTTGTATATGTATGTATGTAAGTGAACGCTTGTATACATATCGTGTAAGTGTATATAAGGGAGTAAAGTATTAAACATTGCTTACAATCCAATATATATATATATATATATATGTGTGTGTGTGTGTGTGTGTGTGTGTGTGTGTGTGTGTGTGTGTGTGTGTTATGTATACATATATATATATATATATATATATATATACATATATATAGGATAAAACTTAATTGGAAATGGATGCGTGGCGTTCGATCATATAATACTATAAATAATATGTATATATATGCAAATATACATACATGTACATACTTACATAGATATATGTATGTAGACATTCCTATATGGGTACAGATCGTCGTAAAACGTAAACAACATGAAAAATGAGAACATGAGATACAAAAACATGGAAAACGAATATTGTTTGCGAACAACGAAAGAAACAAATAGAAAAATGAGACAGGCAACATAAAGAAAAAATCCCTTCATCAGTTATCCACTGTTTTATCTACTCCACATTTCGAGCGTTAGGACAAGATGCGTCTTCGTCAAAACAGTCGCTCCCGCAAAGCAAATTAAATAAAATTTGGGATTTGCCGAGGGTCAGAGTTGGTAACAAAAACAGGACAGTTAAAACAAACGGTAAGGGCTGTAAAGCCATAACGAGGTGAAGTGGTGAACGCTGGAGAAACAAGCTTTGACAGCAGATTGACAAAAATGCGTGTGCTATCCGTCGTAGCTTAACGAGAAGAAAGAAAGATAGCCGCTGGTCACGTGTAAGGAACGAGAGAGTCAAGTAGGAAGAGGAGAAGTGAGTGAGAGAGAGAGGGACAGATAGAGAACGGTGAAGGGGGAGAAGAATTAGAGAAAGGATGGGAGAGAAAAAAGAATGAAAGAAAGAAAGAAAGAATATGTACATGTATATATGCATATATATTATTTATATATTATATATATATACATATATATACACATATATACATGTATATATATATATTATTTATATTATATAT
>NW_026324844.1:14229-14368 GCF_001194135.2 Octopus bimaculoides
ATATATATATATATACACATATATACATGTATATATATATATTATTTATATTATATATATATATATATATATATATACACATATATACATGTATATATATATATATTATTTATATTATATATATATATATATATATACA
>NW_026324845.1:0-316 GCF_001194135.2 Octopus bimaculoides
TTTTATGTGTAGATTATTTGTGTATGTAAATCTCGACTCATCTTTTTCACTCGCTGGAAGAAATATGGGGTAGAATTCTTGAGCCCGTCATCTATGGGGTTCCGTCAGAAGCTATCCTTGTCCAATTGAACCTGCTGGAACACCCAACAAGACCAACCGTGCGCATGGATGTTATCCAAGTAACCTCCTCATCGTCTACCCTTGGGATTCCTCGTGTTTTCATATTTTGCCCGTAAGACTTGTCTATCGATTCCTTAGAATCGGAACTGTGATCTCCCGATTCGGAGAAGTAGAGGGTCTACCTGGAACATCTCTC
>NW_026324846.1:0-383 GCF_001194135.2 Octopus bimaculoides
AGCATTAGTGTGCTTATGGACAATGCTGTACATGTATGTGTGTGTGTGTGCGTGTGAAAGATTAATCGATAAAGATGTTCTTTTAGCAATTTCACCGCACGACACATTCCTACTGTCATTGACCTCACGTGTATCTGACAACAACCAGACATGTAGCTGTGTGGGCGGTGTATACATACCTACATACATACATACATACATACATTCTTTTATATATATATATATATATATATATATGCATATACATATACATATATAAATGTATCTATATATAAATGTATCTATATATATATATATATGTATACATATATGTATACATGTATATGTATATGTATACATATATATATACATGTATATGTATATGTATACATATATATATATAT
>NW_026324847.1:0-5712 GCF_001194135.2 Octopus bimaculoides
ATAGATAGATAGATAGATAGATAGATAGATAGATAGATAGACAGACATTTGACTTCTGTTATTTCTTGCTAACATGAGATGAACGGGTTATCAGGGTTTGAGTAATTTCCTATTCTGCGTTACAACTCATCTTGATTAATCGAGGAGCATTTCGACTTTGCCTTTCATCTTTTCGGGGTCGATTAAATAAGTACCAGTTACGCACTGGGGTCGATATAATCAACTTAATACCTTTGTTTGTCCTTGTTTGTCCCCTCTATGTTTAGCCCCTTGTGGGCAATAAAGAAATAAGAAACGTTAGCACGCCGGACGAAATGCTTAGCGGTATTTCGCCTGTGTTTACGTTCTGAGTTCAAATTCCACCGAGGTCGACTTTGCCTTTCATCCTTTCCGGGTCGATAAATGTTACGTTCGACCAGTTACGATCGATCAGTTCTGGGGTCGATCTAATCCCCAAAATTTCGAACCTTGTGCCTAGAGAAGAAAAGATATCACATTATATCATATTATATCATATTGTATTATATCATGTTATATTATAATACATTACTAGGTATATGAACCGAGTATTCTTGTGTGGCCAAATGGCTTGCAAGAAATATTTGTCCAAATCTCACTTAACCCACGTCTCAACATCGTACACATTGGCTTATCTGGTCTAAGGTACACTATAACCTAAATTACATAAGAAAAATCGAGATAGCCACTGCTAGCATGTCTTTGATCGAGGATGTGTCGGATCAGGTCTGAGATAGAGCGAAACCACATAAGTCTTGATTTACTTGCTCTTATTTTTATTATAGTTGTTGTTTTGCAAATAGATATAACGTGAAATGAACAAAAACACGGATTATTAGTGTAAACAAAACAAAGAGATAGAAGAAAATTAATCGTGAAACATGCGTAGACACACAAGTAAACAAATTTGTAAATTATTGCACAGCTGTATAGAATTACATCAATAAGTCCATATTATCGTAAACAAGTAAATACGTAATATATACATAACATATAGAAGCACAAATATTGACATATACAAACTTATATCAACGTATACAAACATATATATTAACATATACAAACATATATTTTAGCATGTAAAAAACATATTAACATATACAGTTACATACATTAGTATATACAAGCAAATATATTAACATTTACACATACCTATATACAAATACATATATTAATATATACAAACACGTATCTTAACGTATATATTAATATATAGATTAATACATATATTAATATGCTTCTTGGCTCACTGAACAAAGTATGGTAGCTCCGACATTACTAATCGTTTTTTGCGGAGATAGCATCGCTAAGTATTCTCCCAAGTCTTTATTTCATGCAGTTGAATTCAATATCCAGAGCTTCATCGTTCCTGAAGGAGGAACCTTTCCCTGGACACCTTCCATTGCTGTGTGTCTCAGACCAGTCGTGGCAACGTAGGCCCCAGGTAGCGAGTGAGATCATCACGCCATCTTGTCTTTGGTCAGTCGCTTGATCTTGTTCACTGTCTTGGCGTCCATTCCGTCATCCTGGTTGTCCTTATGTTGTCCTTTAGTCATGCGATATGGCTTCCCAATCTATATTTGCTTTTCCTGATGGTTCTTTTGATGTCGTTGGCTCTCGTGTGCTGTCGTATCCAGGCGTTGGTTTCCTTATTCCGCAATGTGATGCCGAGCATGATTCTATTTTCGTTGGGCTACGGTGAGGGTGCTCATGATGGTAGTGCTGAGAGTCATGTTCAAGCTGTTACACTGCTGTTTATTCCTCTCTCTCTCTCCTCTTTCTCTTAAACTTCATTTATCTCTGCTATTTTTGGTAAACATTATATTTAGTTGATGAGTTCTAATAAGATTGAAACATGTCTGTAGTAGTCAATACATAGTTCAGATTAACTTCTTACTAAATAACTCACATATCGGGGCGAGGATGGCAATCAGCAAGTGTGAGCCTCGTGAGTCAGAATGGCTGTTTCAGTGCACCTTTCTCGCCATCCTCCGAGGCAACGCCTTTTCCATTTTGTCCTCGAGTAACAAGGTACCTCACAGCTCTCACGTCCGATTTCCTTTTCAAGTCTTCTGTCAACGCTCTTTCAACTGTCACAGCTGAAACTCCTCTCTTACGTGCCAAGCGTCTTATGGATTGAGTTAGACCTCTTTGACACTTGACGTGTGGTACACCTGTGTACCTGTTCAGGCAACATCGATTTGATGGAGGGACTCAGATAATGTGCGGCACATACATTTGATCATTATAAACAAATAACTTATGCAGGTCGTTCGGCAAAACCTGAACACTTATAAGTTGTTTTCGATGAGAGTCCATCGTCTCTAGACATGCATTTATTCTTATATGTGTATATATACACACGTAGTTGAAAATCAGATGCATGCACACACCGACTCAATAAGTATATATATACACATATGCAGGCACGCACATACTCTCTAGACCTACCTTCCAACAGAGACGTGTTAGTTTCAGCTCCAGCAACCAGCAGCCTCCTTGTTCGGCTGCTAGGTTACCAAATTGTTGTACAAACTAGTCAAGATGCTACAAACTTCAATGGTATAGCATTTTCCTGGCGTATTTTCTTTCGTGGGAGTCCTGTCATTCATAAATACATTTTGACACGCATGGTACCAGTAATTTATTCAAACTCATATCAAACCGAAACAATGTTTTCTTTGTGATACATATTCGGAGTAAAATAGCTGTCTTGGATTACATTAAATAACAACAATTATAGCTATTATATAGTTTCTCTCCTTACGCTCTTTTCTGGAGGTTGTAATGACTCTAGTTTTGTGTCATGTTCACCCTTCTATTTCGTTCCTATACATTAATCTGTGTTGAAATTGGAAAACGTGCCGTAGTTTTAAACTATATAATGATACTAAAAAATGCCTGCTTTATGGTTATATTTTACATTGCCGGTGCAAAACATATCTTTTATTTAACACTAATGATGAGAAACACTAAAGTAATTAAAAAACAGTCTTCATAGCTTTTAATGATATAGCATCATTTTACAGTCGCCTTGGCCAGCAACACATAAAAAAAAAACGTTTCCAAACTAAGCCGTCTTGAAAAATGTTTGCCGAACCTGATAAAATTTACATATTTTGACCCCAGGACATTTCTAGTTGGGCTTCCTTTTATCCACTGTTACTGAGGTTAAACAGTGCATTGTATTTTGGTGAAGAGGGACTGCCACTTCATCAAAATATGATAAGTACTTTATATGACGTTTGAGAACAGAGCAGAAAACTTTTCTAAATGACGTTTAAAAGTATTACGGGGCTAACCGAGGTAAGGAGTTGCTTTTACAAACACTTTAGAAATACACACACACACACACACACACACACACACACACACACACACACACACACACACACACACATAAATGGAAAAAGCCACGACATTGTTGCTTAAAAATAAGAATAAAATCAAACACAAATTGTTTCACTAAATATTTTGGTCGTTTTTATATCCTTGTAATGGATATATAATATAACGAAGCAGCAAGGAAGGAAGTATATACACAACACACTACTATTAGTATTCCACGAAACTCAGCGCTCTGAAGTAAAGGCTCACAGTGAGCTACTACCGACACGAACTGCCCATCGCTCACAGTTCTTTCATTTATAATAATGAGTCAGTCCACCTTTAGTCACTTGGAGTGGAGTTCGGAATCCTTCCACAACAGTCGTAAAATACCTGCGTCATAAAAAAAGATTGGAGTATCGCCCTGAGAGACACAGAATGGGGCGGGGTTTGGGAGAGTGTTGTTATATGTGCATATTGCTAATGTTTTTGCAATTATTGTAAAGTTATTAATATTGGTTTCAAACTTCGGCAGAAAGCCAGTATTTTCGGGGCAGTGGTTAAGTCTATTATATCGACCCAAGTGCTCATCTGGTACTTGTATCAACCTCGAAAGGATAAAAAGCAAAGTAGACCTCGACAGAATTTGAACTCAGAGCGTAAAGATAGACGAAATGCTGACAAGCATTTTTTTCCAGCGTGCTAATGATTCTGCCAGCTCACCGCCTTGGTTTCCTCGTCCCGCAATGTGATGCCGAGCACGATTAGTTCCATATGCGTATCTGCGGTGTACTCAGACACTTACACGTTAATTTCATGCGCAGGCTATTCCATTGATCGGATCAACTGGAACACTTTTCGTCGAAACCGACGGAGCGCCAGTTTTTCTTTTCGTGATGACAATGTAATTGCTTTAAAAACAAAACACTTTAATTCAACCGGATGATGACAGATAGCTTGTTCTCGTGAGCAATTGATCACATAATCTGAAAAAATGCTTGAAATCGCTTCAGAAACTCGGTATAATTTCAAAAACTATCGACTTAAACCCTTTAGATGAACTTCAACTCCCGTTACTGCTTTGATTTCCGATTACGAACGGAGCCTCGATTCATTCTTTCCACACGCATCACAGGCTTTACAGTGTCTATAAACTGCCTCCTCGTCAAGTGTATTAAACCTTTGGTACGATTGATTGGTATAAAGTTGAAGGATTTTCGCTTGTCGGTAAGTTCCATTGGCGCAAAGATTGCATTGTTTGGCCTTTATTTATAAGTACAATTTTGGAGTAGTTTGTTGTTCCCTGTAAGATTTATTGACAGTGAGTTCGGTGGATTTGCTATTCACGATAGTATTTATTGCTACAGGTTTGGCAAAGGTTTTTTTTTTTTTTTAAATAAGTTTCAACGGAACAGAATTTGCAAGGTTTGTTGCTTATTGCAGGACTCATTGGTACATAAATGGTAGGGTTTGTGTGTTTTTCATTGTAGATTTCCTTGTACAGTTCACTGAGTTAGATTTTTTATAAGATTCAGTGATACAGGGTAGGCCGGGCGATCATTTAAGGGAAAATTCAATGGTGGGAAAATTTTGTTGCTTCTGTAGGGATCACTGCCGATGACTGTAGCAGATATAACCTGGGTTTGAAGTGGGTTTTTAGAGACAAGCTTTAACAAAAGCTAAGGGGTTCGTCACTTTCAGTGGTCTTCTAGCACGCCGGACACCAACCCAGAATTTCTGAGGGTCCGTACTAGATTTCATTGGTACAGTGTGTGTGTGTATAAGATTTGGTGTTTATAAGTGCAGATTTTACCGGGTAAATTTTGGCTTGTTGTATATCTTAGGATTCATTGGCACAGAGTATACAAGGTTTGTTATGTAAGATTCATTGGTACAGGGTTGGCAGGGTTTGACAATCATGGGAGATGTCTGGCTGCTATTTTGTTTATTGTAGTATGCATTGCTACTGAGTTAGCAAGTTTTGATTTTGTGGCATGTTTTGTTGGTACAGAGTTTGCATTGCTTGGTGTTTAGGATTCAGAAGTACAGAAATAGCAGGATTTGCTGCTTGCGGGAGGATTGATAAGCACACATTTCCTAGTTTTTGTTGGTAGAGGATTCCGCAGTGTAAAGTATTTATGATACGATTCCTTTGTACAGAGTTGGTAGCATTGTTTTCATAGTAGCGTTCATTGCTACTGACCTGGTACACATGGCAACAATGACAGCATGTCTGGATTTTTTGTGTGAGTATCTTATCTGCCATAAGGGACCTGAAAGAAATAAAATATCCTTAATTGGTTTAAAGCCAGTAATATGCTGGTAATTAACTCAAGTACTTCTTGCACCTTGGATGTTTATATATAT
>NW_026324848.1:0-832 GCF_001194135.2 Octopus bimaculoides
GATAAAAATTAATACAAAATTTCAGTTCCATATGCATTTCAAAAATAAATTTATCAATAACATGGTTATAGTAACACATGAATGTGTCTTGTAAGTCTTCAGATACTAAAATTGTCATTGAGCATGTTTACTCATACAGAATATCATACAGATTTAGATCACCACAAACTTGTAATCTTGGATCAATTTGAGCTTGACCTTATGGCTAATGAAACATTCATCAATTTTTCGAGGGTTACTACAGTTAGATGTACTTTCACTGAGTATATTGTATCAAATTTCCACCCATTCCTGTTTTACATATCAAATAGGGCAATTTTCCATATGGAAGAAGGGCCTTGTAAGTTTTCAGATTTACTAAGTTAATATTGACACTCTTTGATTCCAGGTTTTGTTGTCATGCCTATAATTTTTTTCAAATCTTACTACAGCTTCAGTTATAAGTACCAGGATATCAGTATATAATAGCTCCAATAGATATCCAGTCTTAAACACCCTTGGAGATCTTTGATAGGTAGAAAGGGACTAAGCATTGATGGTATCCTACCTACATACTAAATTAATCACTGTACTCATTGCTAATTCTTGTCATGCTGACAGGACTCCTTATATGTCTTGCATGAATCACACAAGCCATTCTTCTACTCCTTGCTTCATCTGTGATTACTGATTAGTGGGTGCATTTTAATGTGACACTAACACAAAAGAAGTCATCATATCCTTGGCTAGACAACATTAATGAGTCCTCTTGACCTATATCTTATCTGTTCATTTACCAATTCTTTATCATCATCATCATCATCATCGTCGTTTAACATCCGCTTTCCATGCT
>NW_026324849.1:0-261 GCF_001194135.2 Octopus bimaculoides
ATATATATATATATATATATATATATATACATATATATCTATATGTATATCTATGTATAATCACACACACATATACACAAACACCTACACACATATATGCAGACACATACTAGATATATATGTGTATGCATATGTATATATACGTATATATATATATGTGTGTATATATATATATGTATAAGTATGTATATGAGTATATATACATATATATATACATATATGTATAAGTATGTATGTGTATATATACATATATATATATAT
>NW_026324850.1:0-468 GCF_001194135.2 Octopus bimaculoides
ATATATATATATATATATATTCGTGTGTATGAAAATTGATGCCAGCTAATGTGTGAGGGCACTAAACTTGTAACCATAGTAACATCTTGTCACGCGAAAGATTTGTAATGAAGATTTAAAGCGGTAACTTGTATTTTATTTAATAAGCTTTGGAGAATTCGGCTTTCATATTTATTTCTTCAATAATGTCTCTCGTAGACGCGAACTACATCAATTTTCGTTGAGCACTTTTATGGATTTTATATTCGATTAAAATAAATTAAGAACCAACATGATGACTTGATCATATGTGCATATACACATACAAACTCCCGCACTCACACACTAACGCACAAGCACATACACACACACACGCAGGCACACATACACATACACACACATACACACACACACAGAAACAGAAATAGATTAGTGGTTTGAAGCATACATATATACTTACATTTAGTCACTCAGGGTATATATATATAT
>NW_026324851.1:0-323 GCF_001194135.2 Octopus bimaculoides
CAGCTGACAAAAATGAGTAGTGCCTGTATTTCAAAGGGCCAGCCTTGTCACATTGAATTTCCTCGAGAACTACATTAAGGGTACATATGTCTGTTAATTTCACAAGTAGGATGTTCTGTTGACCAGATCAACTGGAACACTCATCAATGTAACTGATGGAGTGCCAGTATAACCTGTTGTATATACATGTATGTATATACATGTATGTATATTTGTATGTGTATACATGTATGCATGTAAGTGTGCATGTGTGTATGTATGTAAGTAGTTTGTGTGTGCATGCATGCATGCATGTGTGATGTGATCATATATATATATATATA
>NW_026324852.1:0-393 GCF_001194135.2 Octopus bimaculoides
TATATATATATATATACACCTATTTATGTATGTATACTAATCAAGCTTTCCGCTTTTTATATTGCCCTACAAAAATACCTCGAGTGTATATACACACACACATGTATACAAAGTGTATGTATATGTTTGTAAGCATATGTATATATAGTGTATGTGTATATATATATATAAATGTATGTGTATATGTAGATGTATGTGTATATATATATATATATACCTTGAGTGTATATACACACACATGTATACAAAGTGTATGTATGTAAGCATATGTATATATATATATAGTGTATGTATATATGTATAAATGTATGTATATATGCAGACGTATGTAGATGTATGTGTATATATATATATACCTTGAGTGTATATACACACATGTATACAAAGTGTATG
>NW_026324853.1:0-363 GCF_001194135.2 Octopus bimaculoides
ACAACAACAACAACAACAACAACAACAACAAGCAACATGAGCAGGAATCCAACATGAATGCATTTTAAATTTGGGATTTATGTTAGTGAGAGCAAAATCTTCTTTTCCATGTCATTCTTGTAAAATGTTAAGTAGAAAACTGACATATTTTCTTCATGGCATTTGGTAATCTTTGGTCAATTGTGTGTGACAGGTAATGGCCCAGGGCTTCCACACTTTCGCTCCCCCTCTCGCTGTCTCTATCGCTCTGTGTCTCTCTTTATATATACATACACACACACACACATATAGATATATATACTAACAGAAAAAGATATATATATATATATATATATAGATAGATATATATACACACACACACAC
>NW_026324854.1:0-461 GCF_001194135.2 Octopus bimaculoides
GCAGTGGTAGATCAATTTGAATTCGGAGTTTTATCCTCCTATACTGGTTGTCCTAACCACGACCTCACAGAAAAAAAAAGAGCCCAGTCTCCTCCCACAGAGGTCATGGACCTGGTTTTATGTCGGAGTGTCCTTCTCCTAGAAGAGTTGCCTTCACTTGGCTAGGGCCTCATCTACCCCGCATATTAAAAAAGAAAAAAAAACAGAATATAATAAGTACATAGAAAATACATAAAAAAGTCAATATAAAAGATGTAGATATGAAAGGAGAAAAGTAAATGCAATAGAGATACATATAAAATATAAAATATATATAAAAACAATGTGTAAAAAACATATAAATGCGATGTAAAAACTCATAAAGATACATAAAAAGTAAATATAAAAATATTTAAAAAGTAAGTATAAAATAAAAATATATATATAAAAAGAAATGCATATAAAAATATACACACACACAG
>NW_026324855.1:0-285 GCF_001194135.2 Octopus bimaculoides
CGACTTAATCCGTTTGTCTGTCCTTGTTTGTCCTCTCTGTGTGTAGCCCCCTGTGGGTAGTAAAGAAATAATACATACATATATACACAGACGCGCATACATACACACACGCATACATACATACATACATACATACATACATACATATATGCATACATACACACACGCGCACACACACATACATTTACATGCATACATACATACATTCATACATACATTCATACATACATACATATATACAAACACACGCATACATACACACGCGCATACATACATACATACATA
>NW_026324856.1:0-117 GCF_001194135.2 Octopus bimaculoides
ATCCTACGACCGCGATTCCGCTGCCCTAACAACTGGGCCATTGCGCCTTCAGCGATGATCATAAAGGCAGAATATAAAATAAAGAACATGCATCCATTGCCACATTGGGAAACCCTG
>NW_026324856.1:3442-3600 GCF_001194135.2 Octopus bimaculoides
TGTATTGAAATGGTCTTTTTAAGGATTGTCAAAAAAATAAATAAATAAAAGTAAAAACTTGCTTTCTACTTACACCATTGTTTTGAGAAGGTTTATATGGGTGGTAAGAAAAGGAAGAAAAGAAAAGAAAAAGAAAGAAGAAAATACAGAGAATAATA
>NW_026324856.1:3719-3855 GCF_001194135.2 Octopus bimaculoides
TTATTTATTTTTGGTAAGGTATAGTTCTGCATGAGAATACATTAGTATTGACGCGACCACCGAAAATACAAACTAATGTTATATCTCTATCTCCCGAACTGGGTTTTGAAACCGTATTCTGGTTGTTGGGGACAAT
>NW_026324856.1:3865-4148 GCF_001194135.2 Octopus bimaculoides
ATTTCCTTTGTCTTGTCAGAAACCACAGCTATTTTTAGCGTAGGAGTGATCGCTGACCCTCTCCGGTCAGCGAAAGTTCAGAAAAACAAGATAGGAATCGTACTGAACTGACCCAGCTTTGGGAGGGGGTAGAGTAACACTATTGAGCTATGGTATCTGAGATAAATACGAGAACAGGAATTGGCGCGAGGCAGTTGGCCGGAGGTAGTGGGTACAAGGAGTTGGCAGACAGGAGTTGGCGAAGGCAGTTGGCCTGAGAGTTGGATGAAGAACGCGAGCCGGT
>NW_026324856.1:4388-4560 GCF_001194135.2 Octopus bimaculoides
TGTGTAAATATTCTTCCAAGAAAAATGTACTTGCCGTTATGATGTATAAAAAAGAGATTTCGTTAACGGTGATGTTAACTGAAAAGAAAACAAAGAAAAGAAAGAACTTTGTGACGTGTTGTTAACTGAAAAGAAAACAAAGAAGTGAAAGAACTTTTAAAGGACTTGATGT
>NW_026324856.1:4716-4861 GCF_001194135.2 Octopus bimaculoides
AAAAAGTTAGTTCCGCTACCCAACGTATGGTCTCCGTGTTATTTCTTCCTACCCTCCTTTTGCCTGTTGTTCTTCGCTGCGTGCTCCGGCCGGGGCTTAGTGGCCGTAGCGAGCGACCCGACTAACTGAGTGTCAACGTGCGCGC
>NW_026324856.1:5134-5313 GCF_001194135.2 Octopus bimaculoides
ATACATTTGTAAAAGGGAAAGATTTTTAATTTTCTGTCTCCGCATATTTCCAGATGTTTACTCAATGGAATCATTCTAAGTTCTTCTTGCCGGATATGTTGCCTGTGAATTCTTGCGCGTTGGCAGAGGGAGTTATTACTTTCGCCGATGTAGGGCAGGTAATGCAGTATATGAGATTT
>NW_026324857.1:0-427 GCF_001194135.2 Octopus bimaculoides
ATCTGGCCTATTGGCTTTAATTTCTCTATCTGGCGTGTGCTTATACCATCTTTCTTCTGTTGTCAGTCCATAGTGTTCGCATAGCTTCCAGTGTATGTAGGTCCCAGCTCTGTCGTGTCTGTGAATATATTCCTTCTTAGCCAGGACTGGGAAGCCAGAGATAATATGTTTTATTGTTTCTTGTCCATCGCCACATATTCTGCAGTTACTTATGTTTCTTTTTATTATATGTTTTTGGTAATTTCTGGTGGGGAGGCTTTGATCTTGTGCTGCAATTAGCCCTGAGCTTCTGAACAATTTGTGGGATTTTTCTCTGTCAATTTCTTTTGTATTTAGTTTAGCCCAGTATTTGCCATGAAGGGGCTATTCTTGCCATCATTTTAACATGGTCCGTTGCTGTTCTAGTTTTAGTTTGGATTTCATTTGT
>NW_026324858.1:0-574 GCF_001194135.2 Octopus bimaculoides
ATATATATATATATATATACACAGAACCAAGAGATTCATTCAGGTACATATCAGTACAGAAATGTTCAAAGAAATGTACAGAAGTGTGAAATAAGACACAAATGAATAAGTACAATAAACACGCATACACAAACACGCATTCACATACACACACAGAGGTATCTACGCTAATTCATACAGAAATAGAAACAGAGGTAAGACATACACTTACATGTGTACGTGTGTGAGTACACAGGAGGATAATATAAGCTATAAATATTATCATACATCGAAAGAGTTGATACACGAAGACGTATACGTAAACATAACTGTAGATAACCAAGGTTCTCGTTTGTAAACAAGAACATTGCGACATACGCAGCTCCACAAAAAAAAAAACAATAAATAAATCGTTTCATATAAACCAAGAAAAAACATCGATGTTATCAAGTAGAGAAAGAAACCAACTGTTATCTTTATTCTGTAATTCAGAAATATAAAGAAATAGTAAAGTTTATGAGTGTGCCTGTCTATGTGTCTGTATCTATATATCTGCATATATATATGTATATGTATATATATATATATGTATATA
>NW_026324859.1:0-347 GCF_001194135.2 Octopus bimaculoides
TTAAAAAACTTTATAAGAAGTGTTGAAAGTGTCATCCTTCATTTTCAATACATAGGTTGACTCTCTAAAACATTCGAGTGAGATCGTTGCCAGTGCCACTGAACTGGCTCCCATGCAGGTGGCACATAAAAAACACCATTTTGAGCGTGGTCATTGCCAGTACCACCTGACTGGCCTTCGTGCCGGTGGCACGTAAAATCACCCACTACGCTCTCAGAGTGGTTGGCATTAGGAAGGGCATCCTGCTGTAGAAATTGTGCCAGATCAGATTGGAGCCTGGTGCAGCTATCCGGTTCACTAGCATGGAAAGCAGACATTAAACGACGATGATGATGATGATGATATAT
>NW_026324860.1:0-207 GCF_001194135.2 Octopus bimaculoides
GTGTGTGTGTGTGTATATATATATATGTGTATATACATACATACATAAATATATGCACATAAAATAGTGTATATACACGTACACCTAAGGATATGCATAAATACTTTCATACATACTTACCTACAAACATACATATATACGTACGTCCGTACATACGTACTACATACATGCATGCATGCATGCATACATACATACATACATACATAC
>NW_026324861.1:0-283 GCF_001194135.2 Octopus bimaculoides
TAATAATTAAGGGTGTTAGCAAAAAGTGCCCAATTTTCGATTTCTTTCGTTATTGGGATGAGGTTCTTAGGGGCTTTATTCATTTGTCCGATTTCACCTTTGTGTTTAGTGATAACTTGAGGTTTGGTCAGTTTGACTGCTATGTCAGCATGATGGTACTCCTTGCTAGTACCTTTAATTGTTAATTGATATTTTATACCATTAAAGTTTCTTTTTATTACTGATATTATTATAAATGATATTATTACTGATATTATTATAAATAATATCTTCATATATATAT
>NW_026324862.1:0-428 GCF_001194135.2 Octopus bimaculoides
ATGGATGAATGGGTTGTTTACATTATCCTGTTGAAAATTGAGAAACTCTGATGCTAATGCATACGTAAAAGAATAACAGTAAGACAAACAGATAAAGGGGGAGAGAGAGAGAGAGAGAGAGAGAGAGATGAGATGAAGTGGTAGACAGTGACTATTCCACGAGCGAGGCAAAAAGTGATCGAATATAACGTAAATAAACAGCTGCCGTCATCATGAAACTTATACAACTCCACAAGTAATTGATATTTGAGACGGCAGCGGATATATAAATCTTAAGAACATTTTGAAATCATAGTTCCTAAACATCTTTTTCAGTTTCTCGAAGCTGTCGTTTAGCGACAGGTCATTCTTAATAAGATTAAAAGGAAAAAACAAAAACTTAGCTTGCTTACCAACCACATGGTTCCGGGTTCAGTCCCACTGCGTGG
>NW_026324863.1:0-339 GCF_001194135.2 Octopus bimaculoides
GATGATGATGATGATGAAGATGATGATGATGATGACGACGACGACGACGAGGAGGGGCAGAGGGGGGACCAGGAGCAGGATGCTTTCTATTATAGGCACAAGGCTTGGAACTTTGGTTGGAGGCAGCTAGTCGATTACATCAATCCCATTGCTCAACTGATACTTATTTTATCGACCTTGAAAGAAAAATTGACGAATACGACCTTGGTGGAATTTAAACTCATAACGTAAAAGTGGAAGAAACACTACTAAGCATTTCGTCCTACGTGCTAACGATTCTACTTAATCAGCTTAATAATAATAGTAATAATAATAATAATAATAATAATAATAATAATA
>NW_026324864.1:0-269 GCF_001194135.2 Octopus bimaculoides
GTGGTATTTTACCCATCACTACGTTCTGAGTTCAAATTCCACCAAGGTTACTTGTCCTTTCAGGGTCAATGAAATAAATACCAGTGAAACACTGGGGTATATGTAATCAACTCATCCCCACCTCCCCACAGGTTGCTCTTGTGGCAAAAATTTGAAATATTATTATTATTATTATTATTATTATTATTACTGTTTTTTATGAAAGCAGGTAAAAAAATAATTTGCCTTTCATCCTTTTGGGGTTGATAAATTAAGTACCAGTTGCATAC
>NW_026324865.1:0-186 GCF_001194135.2 Octopus bimaculoides
GAAAGATCGTTTGTATAGCTAAAGGAAAGATCGTTTGCATAGCCAAACGACAGATCGTTTGAATAGGTAACCGAAAGAACGTTTGTATAACGAAATTGTAGATCGTTTGTATAGCCAAAGGAAAGAACGTTCGTATAGCTATAGGGAAGATCGTTTGTGTAGCGAAAGGAAAGATCGTTTGTATAG
>NW_026324865.1:196-333 GCF_001194135.2 Octopus bimaculoides
AAGGAAAGATCGTTTGTATAGCCAAAAAAAGATCGTTTGTATAGCTAAAGGAAAGATTTCTTGTATAGCCAAATGAACGATCGTTTATATAGCTAAAGGAAAGATCGTTTGCATAGCCAAACGAAAGATCGTTTGAA
>NW_026324866.1:0-676 GCF_001194135.2 Octopus bimaculoides
ATGTGTGTATGTATGTATGTATGTATGTATGTATGTATGTATGCATGTACTGCAATAGGTTGGGATTCAAGGGCCCACAGCTATTTAACGCCTTGCCAAAACATCTGAGGGATCTCCGTAGAGTTGGAGTAGATGTTTTCAAGAAACAACTTGACCTCTTGCTATCCAAGATCTCAGATGAACCAATATCAAGGCAGGAAACTCAAAAGAGGGCAGTAGTGTCGAACTCCCTCCTTCACCAAAAGCCAGTCACACAGAATTGGCCAATTAAAAAGTGATTACACCGGCGATGCCCCAGCATGGTCACAGCCTTAGGGATGAAACATATAATGAAATATAATAGAATAACAGAATATGTATACGTGTATACACACACACACACACACACACACACACACACACACAACACACAACACACACACATATATAAGGAGCAAATATTCAGGAGTGAATATTTATATAGATATCATTATAGTTATTATTATCCCCGGTAATAAAGATATTTGAGAATAACAACAATGTGTGCCCTTGTGATTGCTATACATAAATTTGAGACTGAATTGATATTTACCTGGACTTATCTCTCTACTTTGGTATATATATGTATTTATGTGTGTGTATATATGTATATATATATAATTTTTTTTCTCCGTGTTTTTCTCCTTGTCTCCGTATT
>NW_026324867.1:0-596 GCF_001194135.2 Octopus bimaculoides
TTGTATTTCAGGTAAGGGAACAAATGTGTTAAGGGTGTATTGACCCTTCTTTTCTGTCTTACTTATATCGTCCCACTGGTATTCTTTAACAGTCTCGTACTGTCTCTGTTCTTTGCCCATGGTTCTTTAGAATGAAGATTGTCAGAGAGAAAACAACTCGTGTTGTTTATATAGAAACGAATGTAAAATGAAAGTAAAATGAAAGTAAAATGAAAGTAAAATGAACAGGATGTTTGTCAATGACTAAGTTTGCCAATGACCGAGTTTGTGCGTAGGTGTGTGTGGGTATTTCTCTGTATGTGATTTGTATCTGTGGGTGCGATGTCTTCGTTCTGTGTGTATATCTATCTGTCACTTGGTCTGCCTGCCTGCCTTTTTTTGTTTCTATTTTACTATTTCGCACATACACACAGCAACACTTTAGCGAAGACAGGTATAAAAATGCCTATTAAGATTTATTGAGAAACGGTAGAAGCGGTATATAAAACTATCAGGTTCTACCTTCTTTCCGAATTAGAATTCTTTTGTCATATCGCATTATATACAATGTGCGCAGGAGTAGCTGTGTGGTAAGTAGCTTGCTTACCAACCACATG
>NW_026324868.1:0-226 GCF_001194135.2 Octopus bimaculoides
GTTCAAATTTACAGAAAACAAAAGACGAAGACAGGTGTAGGAACAAGAAGGTGTATTAGTTTAATGCTTGGGAAGAATGGAAAAGTCCTTTACATTTCAAGCCTACACATTCGACAGAAAGGATTAAGAGGTAAAAAAAACAGAGAGAGAAGAAAAATGCGTAGAGTTCAACAATCCAACATGACGAGATGAACATTACTTACATTTGATAGATATTTGTCCTCAT
>NW_026324869.1:0-363 GCF_001194135.2 Octopus bimaculoides
TATATATATATACACATACATATATATATACACACATATACATATATATACACATACATATATACATATATTTATATACGAGCCTGGTGTTGCCATCCGGTTTCACCAGTCCTCAGTCAAATCGTCCAACCCATGCTAGCATGGAAAGCGGACGTTAAACGATGATGATGATGATGATGATATACATAAATATATTCATATATGTGTATATATATGCATAGCTATATACATGTATATATATATACATAAATATATACATATATATACATTTATATACACATATATATATATACATACATAAACATACATATACATATATACATACATATATATACATATATATATATATGCATATATATATAT
>NW_026324870.1:0-480 GCF_001194135.2 Octopus bimaculoides
AATATAAAAAACAAGAATACATATTATTTTCAAATAGAAAATCTTTAGCAGAATAAAAACAGTACTAATCCATATTTCTCCGTAATTCAAACTGAAACTAAGACGTTATCTAATAGCTATAGCGTTTTAAGCAAGAGGTCGCGCGAAAATACTACGTTAAAATAGAGATTAGAATACGAAAACATGAATGAAATAATAATACTTTTAAAAAATGAATGACAAATTTAAAATTTATGTAACTAACAACATAAAAAGAACAAAAAACTATAGCTATCTCATAAAACATATTAATAAATTTTAAATTCTAATATATAATAAATTAATAATAAGACTAAGAGTCGTAAATTAAATAATATAATATTATGAAATAAGCTAAAATACTACAATTGATTTAGTCTTATAAAGACGTAGTGTCATTGTAATATAAAACCTTAAATTAAATGAGTTCTTGAAACTTGGTTATTTTCCCTAAAACTATAT
>NW_026324871.1:0-210 GCF_001194135.2 Octopus bimaculoides
TTTAAATTCTCAATCGCAGGATAATGCTAATAATATAGCCTGAACAGCATAAACTACCCCTATTTGCAGAAAAAAGTGTAGGTGGTTAGCTGTGGGACTCGAACTCACATCTCCGTGATTACACGTCACGATGCTCTGACCGATTGAGCTAAACTCCCCCAAATAGGGGTAGCTTATCCTGTTCAGGCTATATTATTTGCATTATCCTGC
>NW_026324872.1:0-326 GCF_001194135.2 Octopus bimaculoides
ATATATATATGTATGTATCTATGTATGTAGGTATGTATGTATGTATGTATGTATGTGTTTGTGTATGTTTGTGACCCAACATTGCTTGACAACCGATGCTGGTGTGTTTACATCCACATCATTAGTGGTTCGGCAAGAGAGACCGATAGAATAAGTACTAGACTTAGAATAAGTCCTTCGGTCTTATAATAGGCGTAGGAGTGGCTGTGTGGTAAGTAGCTTGCTTACGAATCACATGGTTCAGAGTTCAGTCTCACTGCGTGGCACCTTGGGCATGTGTCTTCTGCTTTAGCCTCGGGCCGACCAAAGCCTTGTGAGTGGATTTG
>NW_026324873.1:0-320 GCF_001194135.2 Octopus bimaculoides
ATATATATATAATTAATCAAAGGACATACTAAGTACATCTACCTGCTTGAAATAACAGCCAAGACCCGTTATTAAATCGCTAAAAAGTACACTGGTAATTACTACAAAAATGAAATGAAGGCAAAAAAGGGCAAATCAATCAACTTAGGTACATGTGTATTTACGTGGACTAGTTTCTGCATTGACATTAATATGTCTTAGCTTCATCAGCACTTGTCACCATTGGAAGGGATCGGTAACCTGTCCCTCACGAAATCTGTGCTGCTACTGATTCGTTTCGCGCCGAAATCAACAGCAGCTTCCCTGTGTACCATATCCTC
>NW_026324874.1:0-203 GCF_001194135.2 Octopus bimaculoides
GTATGTATGCATGTATGTATGTATGTGTGTGTGTATGTATGTGTGTGTGTGTATATACACTGACATTTCATTGATGTACGTCATTATGTATACGCATCTGTGTGTATGAACGTAAGCAATGTACAAACATTACACTTTGTCTCTCTCTCTCTCTCCCTCTACATGTGTATATGCATGTGTACATGTATACATGTATGTATGTA
>NW_026324875.1:0-451 GCF_001194135.2 Octopus bimaculoides
ATAGTGGATTATTGGTGCGGAAGGTTGTGAATTTTTGCCGTATCGAAGTACGATAAGCTGAAAAAAAACTTATTTTACAGTTATATATATAATATATATATTATATTATATTATATTATATTAGAAGAAAAATCAAAATCTAGTTAGAACGAATATTTCAAGTCATTTAGAATAATTTAATTAGGGTAAGGTGAATTTGAAGTCTTACAGCTGTTTCTGGGATAATGCAATGCCAGAAACGGCTGTAAAGCATCAAATTCATCTCACCCTAATTAGTCTATTGTAAATGACTTGAGATACACGCTCTGCCTTGGTTTCTGATTTTTCCTCTAATATAATATATAATTGCTATAAAGAAACCCTAATACGGATCCCTAGATCCAGCCTATTGGTCGACCAACTATAGCACTTACTCAGCGTACCTATTCGTTTAGATCACTAGTGAACTAAA
>NW_026324876.1:0-268 GCF_001194135.2 Octopus bimaculoides
CCCCCTTCAATAGTCGTTTTGTTGAAGAGGTTGCATGACGCAACGAACATTTTACAAAAGATAAACAAGTAAATGAATGGAAATCGAACCGGTGAGTGTGTTAAGTAATAAGGCACCAAAAGAGAATGACTCTCCCTAGACATAAAATATGCCTCAACACACGAATTTACATAAAGAATCTTGCAAACCAGCTACAAAAACGAAATATATATATATACATGTCTAGTTAGAATAGAGGCAGCTGACGAAGGATTAATTCCAAGTGGCT
>NW_026324877.1:0-234 GCF_001194135.2 Octopus bimaculoides
TCATGAAAGAAAGAGAAAAAGTTGATAAATATGGAGACCTGAGAACTGAGGTCGCTAAGATGTGGCAGCTATGAGAGTCAAACATAAAGGTTGTCCCTATTGCCATCGGAGTATTGGGCTCAATACCACCCAACCTTGCAAAAACTATCATTACTTGGAACTGCACACATATTGCGTTACGTATTGTCTGCCTGAGGTCCTTGTTGTGACTTGACAGACCCCCGGTAGACACAA
>NW_026324878.1:0-437 GCF_001194135.2 Octopus bimaculoides
AGCGATGCAGGTGTAAATTCACCGCACATCTCTCCGTTTGATGTATGCTGAGTAGAAACCTGTAGGCTGTATCAGTCGGAGGTTCAAATCACAGCTAAACTCAATCACGCTTTTCTAAGCATTTCTATGTTTTTTCTGTAGCTAATCAGGTGTTGAATCTTCTTACCCCCCCCCCCATTAAATTCTTTCTTTTTCTTTCGCGCTCCTTCCCTATTTTTTCTTCTAACCCCTTCACACAGTTTCCATTCTTCTCACACTTTCTACGCTTCGCAATGTCTCCCTTTTACGTTCTTTCTCTAAACTAGTTCACCTTTCATCTCTTCGTAGACACACACACACACAAAAGTATCTGTGCATGCGTTAGTGTATCTATCTAAATGTATCAATCCATCAGTCAGTCTATCTCTCTCTTCCTCCATCTCCATCTACCTGTCTAT
>NW_026324879.1:0-293 GCF_001194135.2 Octopus bimaculoides
TATATATATATATATATATATATATATACACATATCTATATACATATAGGCACATCTATATGTACAAACACACACACCCACATATATATATACACATACATGTATATATATACACACATATATATATACATATGCAGACATATATATAAACATATACATACATAGATATTCATATATATGTATATATATGTATATATATGTATATATGCATATATATATACATACATATATGTGTGTGTGTATGTGTATATATATGTATATATATGTATGCATGCATATATATATATATATAT
>NW_026324880.1:0-265 GCF_001194135.2 Octopus bimaculoides
TATATATATATACACGTATGTATATATCTGTGTCTATTTGTATTTTGTGAACCTGTAAGATGTGTATATAGTCATATATATATATACATGCATGTCCATATGCATGTTTGAAGCTGCAGATACATTTGCGTATATATTCCTATCGTACATTTATTTGCATATGAATATTATTTATTTTGTGTGTGTATATGTGATTCTCTAATTATGTAGTTATATCGTATCTGGGAGTACACTAATGTTTGTCTCTCTCTATGACATGTATGTA
>NW_026324881.1:0-631 GCF_001194135.2 Octopus bimaculoides
ATACATATAACATAGAGTATATAATAATCATCACACATATGGTTGTAGATCTAGATATACGCATGCATGCATACCTGCATTCATGCATACATAACATGCCTACAGGCATATACATAAATACATACATACAAGCGCAATGCAATTTAATGAAAGAGAACATACATAAATACAAACTTAAGGAGAAAGACATAACAAAATCTCCTTTTTTCCTATTTTCTTTTTGCACTCCTCTCTCTTATAAAAGAAAAAAATGTTACCTAATTCTTTGATTTGTCTCTTGTAACATAAACCAAACTTTTTTAATAGATATTTTGGGAAAATATCTTTAGTTTTCTTTTTCCTACCTATTTCTCAATTTTCTTTTAATTCCAGAGGTCTCCATGTAAATCTGGAAAAGTCAGGGACTCGTAATAAAATAATGAATAATTGGTTATCGATTAAAGATTATCGTAAAAATCTAGGCTTTATTAAATTTCTATATTCTTTTATTTATTAGATCTTTTTCCTATTCTTACACAATCATATAAAAATTGTGAGACATTACATGTTCCCTCACCGTCTCACACACATATATATGTGTTTATATATACATCGCTGTTCATGCATGCATATTATATATCTATATATCTAT
>NW_026324882.1:0-257 GCF_001194135.2 Octopus bimaculoides
TCTATCTATCTATCTATATGTCTGTCTGTCTGTATACCCAGCAATCTATCTAGCAGTCTTTTGTATCTATCCATCTATCTATCTGTCTATCTACTTCTAGTTAACTATTTTGACACTCCAGGCATAAAATATATTAACCCTAACTTCATTATTTCTGTCTGTTTCATCATGTATTTCTTTCTAATTAACTATTTTAATGGTCGGAGTATTGGAGATGTTAAAACTAGTTTACCTAGTTCTAGTTTAAGCCATATTTA
>NW_026324883.1:0-720 GCF_001194135.2 Octopus bimaculoides
TTCTTTCCTCAGTCGAGTTCCAGATTATCTTCGCAATTTCGGCTGATTATTCTCGAGATTGCTCCAATCTGGCCAGCATCAAGGAAAAACTAAGCTAAGAGCATTAGATTCCTTGGAAGAAAGCAGCGAATGTATACAAAAACAAGGACGGAAAAAGACGGACAGTGTTACACAAATACAATAAAAATAATAACAGGGCATAGCAACAGGTGTCTTTCGACTAAGGACGAATTAAATTAAGTTGGCGTGTGTGGTAATAAAGCGTTACGGCAGGGATACAAGATTTCACAAGCATAGGGAGGAATATCGATGTTGCACGGACAACGGCCGGCGAAGAAAGAAAGATCAGGCTTGGCCGAACGCCGGTCACGTGGGAATATATATATGGTGTGTTGTGTTTATGACAGATATGCATTATTAGGCGTCCATGATCAAAAGAAGTCCGTATAGATTGCTTTGCATTTTGATATGCACTATACTGCAGAAACCTTCGATAGACTGGACCTGCCGAAATACTTTGATGTGGAAAATAAATAGAATAAATCGCTCGAATTACTAAAATCAACATTAAGCATTAACAGAATTTAATAATTAACTCATTAATTTAGGGTAATTAAGTGTTACAATCATTATATGGATAAGTATTTTATAGTTATATCCTAAATGGTTTTTATTGGCGTATCTATACATGAATGTGTGTATATATATAATGTGTGCATG
>NW_026324884.1:0-305 GCF_001194135.2 Octopus bimaculoides
ATATATATATATATATACATACATCCTTTATACGGGCACCCCACCACATATATGTAGGCATGTATATACATTCACATAGACACATAAGTATATACATATATGAACATATATTCAAATATGTGAGTTCATGCATTTATATATGTAGGTATATATGTATATATACATGCATGTATAAAACATCAAAACACTGCGCTGTAACACGCACAAGAGAGGCAGTAACCAGAACAATAAACTCATCATGAACATCATCATCATCAACATCATCAAAAACGACAACGATAACAGCAGTAGCAGCAGTAACAACA
>NW_026324885.1:0-205 GCF_001194135.2 Octopus bimaculoides
TATATATATATATATATATATGTATGTATTATGCATCTCAACATGTATATATGGAAAGGAATTCCATGTGTAAAAAGAGAAAGAAGGGTGACTATAGAGGTGTACTCCCGTGTAGAATCTGGATGTTACCCCACTCGGATTTACGGTTGAGAGAAGGTTTGTACTCCTGTATACAGACAGCTTCAGTGACCTGTCTCAGCATTGC
>NW_026324886.1:0-273 GCF_001194135.2 Octopus bimaculoides
TAAGCATTTCGCCCGGCGTGCTAACGTTTCTGCCAGCTCGCCGCCTTCATGGAGTCAGTCTTGTCACATACTGTGTCATGCCGAATCTCCCTCTGAACTACGTTAAGGGTACACGTGTCTGTGGAATGCTCAGCCACTTGCACGTTAAGTTCATGAGCAGGTCGTTCCGTTGACTAGATCAACTGGAACCCTCGTCGTCATAACCGACGGAGTGCCAGTTTTGTTTTGTTTTTTTTTTTTCTCTTTCCTCATCTATCAGTTAATAATAGAAAC
>NW_026324887.1:0-382 GCF_001194135.2 Octopus bimaculoides
GCCCGACAGACATGATTAGTATGGTGTGTAGCATCATCACCAGCGGCCTAGTAGTCAATCATCGGTCTTGCTTTGTGACTACGAAAATGACTCATGAGACCAGTGTCAAACATACATACATACGTACATACATACATAAGGACACGAGCGCGCGTAGGCACAAGGGTGTACTCGCACATGAAAATGTATTAATATATATATTTATCTGTATGTGTGCGTATGTGTGTGTGAGTGTGTGTGTGTGTGTGTATCTATGAGCGTGTGTGTGTGTGTGTGCGTATGTGTGAGTGCGTGCAGATTCAAAATGACGAACATCACAAATAATCACTCCCAAAATCTCTTCTTTTCAAAACCCAAGAGAATAAAAATTCAATTCCAGATT
>NW_026324888.1:0-416 GCF_001194135.2 Octopus bimaculoides
ATACGAAGATAACAAACAATAAATATCTATTTTACGGTTGTATACCGTACGCTTCAACACATTGCTATCCAGATATACAATGATACAGTAATACACACAAAGAGACATGCTTATATAAATGTATGCCTGCATGCAGATATGACTGTACGCGTGCAAACATGACTATAGACGATCCAACATGTGAGTCCCTGTCCAGGCGCTCGGCTACTAGAAATAGCAGCTGTAGGCAATCGTCTTGCACAAAGGATAAGCACGGTGACAGTGATGTATCCGTTTAATGTAGGCAGCTAGAATAAATATATGATGGGACGCTTGTGATTGTTGTTTCACCTCTGATCAAAGCTCTGACCAAAAAACAATGGTTTAATGTATATATGTCTGTCTGTCTATCTATCTATCTATCTATCTATCTATCT
>NW_026324888.1:569-1214 GCF_001194135.2 Octopus bimaculoides
TATCTATCTATCTATCTATCTATCTATCTATCTATATGTATACATATATACATACATACATACATATATACATACATAAATACATACATGCACATGTATATGTATGTATATGCGTATAGACGTACATGTTTATGAGCATATACATGCAAATATCTGTATTCATGAGACATGCATGTATACAAACATATTTACTTACATATATATATAAATAGAGAGAAAGATAGATAAATAGACAGGGACATGTATGCCAATATACATTACCAATATACATGCAGAAATGTTTGCATATAAACATAGTTACATGCATACGTGGGTATATACGTAGTCATTACTTATATACAAACAAATATACCTGAATATACATACACAAAACGTGATATATATGCATATATATATATATATACATAGTTATATATATGTATTTCTACATTCCGAAATGTTTGTACATAAACTTACATCCAGACAAACATAAATACAGTACCTATATACATACATGCATACGTGCATAAATACTTACATAAACATATACATACATGCATATATACATATATGGTTACAGACATACATATGTACATACGAACATATTTGCACTGAAATAAACATACTGTTGTTAAACGTTTCTGTAAAGTGCCGGACTCTCATAGT
>NW_026324889.1:0-226 GCF_001194135.2 Octopus bimaculoides
ATATATATATATATATATATGTATGTAGGTATGTATGTATAACAGAAGCAGTATATGCAGAAAACCCTGACTTGTACTTAAATGCTAAATATACGAAAATAGATATTCGACTGCAATCCGCTCTCTAATCTCAACGAGATATGCACTGGTTTAAAAAATACTCACAACAATGCGTTTGCTTCTGCGTATATTCCCATATGTAGGCGTATCAATGTGTGTGTATATA
>NW_026324890.1:0-429 GCF_001194135.2 Octopus bimaculoides
GAATATTATTATTAATATTGTTATTACTCATATCGGTTTCATAATTAGAAACTTATTAATAAAATTTTTCTCTGTAACCTGCTTTTGATAAAGCTAAGTTGTAAAATTCAGCCTCCTTATTGAAAATGCATTCGTTCGTAGAAAGATTGGATAGTCTAAGAGAAATATTTTTGACCAAATTTCTCGTTACTGAGTTTGGATGATTGCTGGATTTACCGATATATTTTAGGTTAGTGGAGGGTTTATGATACGGGAAAAATGTTTTAGTGTGTAAATCTAAAGTGACGTCCAAGAAGTTAGCTATAGATGTTTCATCTTCAACTACTATACTAAAGCCCATTCTGCTAAAAAAACCTAGCTAATTTATTTTAAACTTTTCGTATTTTTTGATTTGTGGTGTTCTCTAAGTATAATAGACAGTCGTCTCTG
>NW_026324891.1:0-287 GCF_001194135.2 Octopus bimaculoides
TGGGTATGGTAGATGAGTTCAGCAAAAATTTAGATTCAGTTGAATATGGTTCTTAAGTTGAGTGGAGGCACCAGAATATAGTACGGTATTATCCATACAATTGCAAAGTAAGGTGATTAAAATCAAAATAAGCAACAAGGATATCCAGAGGTAATGCAGTACGATCGTTTCATGCAACTCCATTTAATTGAAGAATGCAATCATTACATCAATTTAAAATGAAGAGCAATCCTCGGTTGCACAAAGACATACAATTTAATTAAATTAAAACAGATGGACACATTAGT
>NW_026324892.1:0-329 GCF_001194135.2 Octopus bimaculoides
TATGACATCTTCCTACAGGATTTGATTTACTACCCTGGGGGTCATTGTGTATCCTACCTTCCCAGAGAATCTTTTGAGAATCTTTGCAACAATCGTTGATGGATCTGCAGCCTCAAAATTAAACTCAACAAAGACTAAAATCTTCATTGGTAGAATCCTGCTACCATCAGGAACATGGCCATTCTTGATATGCAGAACAAAAATAGGTTAAAATTCCTAATGGTGTACCCAATGTAAACTATGGCTACCCATGGGATACAGTGGGGTTACAAAATGGGCTAACAGAGAACTTGGTCTTTATCAGACAAACCCACTTTCATAAGAAACAA
>NW_026324893.1:0-1063 GCF_001194135.2 Octopus bimaculoides
GACCATAGTCTCAAAACGTGTGAAGGAGATTCAGATGAGAAGAATAGAAACAGTATATTACTGGTACTTAAAGTCTTCAACCAGTGGTGGGATGGTGTGTAAAGTTAATCCAAACAATATGTCATGGGTGGATTGTCTTAGATTCTACGTTTTATAGATCAGGGTGGAATCGGGATTAAACAGCTACAACTACACCAATACCTCCCTTCGTATGCAAAAGACAACACCACTGTCACTATGACCCCAACCACCTTCACTTCCACAAACTACACCACCAACACCACAACTAGAGCCTATGCCAACGCCACTACCTTCATCATCAACACTACCACAACCACAACTACCACCACCCTACATAATTCTGCTCAGTCCAACTCCACGATTTATTCAAATGCCTTGCCTTGGGCCCTTAATGGAATCAGTGAAATACCGTGGTGGGCTAGATTTATCTGGTAGTTTATTTATTGACCCTAAAAGAATTTAATTTCAGCTGGATTTGATCTCAGAACAGAGAGAGCCGGAACAATTACTTCAAAGTTGTCAATTGGCTACCGTAATGACTCGATAGAAAAAGCAGCTAAACTTCCCTCATCTCACACCTTGATGTCATAAGAAATAAAGGATATTGTGAATTATGTGATTATATCTTGACCCTCACCCAAAAGACTGGATGGTCATGGCTAGAATGTTTTCTTCATTAGAGATTATTTCAGAGCTAAACACCACCTAGGATTAGAACTCACTTCTAAAAATCAAGTGTTCACTAGAAATAGCGCAAGATATGCGTAATTCTGCATTCGAGGTAAAAAGAGCCCTGATGTAATGTATTAGATCCATTTGTTTTTACATGTAACCTTTTTTATATTTCTATTATTTTTTCCTCTCTTTCTGTACAATGAACATCCTGATGAAGGGAGTGTCTAATTTCTAATATGAGTACTACACCATATTAACAGACACATCTCAGAAACGGTCCCTAGATGAAAACTTTTAACATTACCTATGTATTGTACGTTTTTTTTTTGATATGGTATATATACATATCCTTTTCTAATGTACACGT
>NW_026324894.1:0-1293 GCF_001194135.2 Octopus bimaculoides
TATATTTAATACTGCCAGCAGAGTGCAGTAACTGTTTAACTGTCACGTGTCCTGCTGAGGGGTTGCCATTTTGGTGGGAAAAGGACAAAGAAATAAGAAAAAAAATTCATAGTAATTTTAACTTCCTGGATCATAAAAGTACCGGATTTTCATGATTCCGTTGTAAAACCTATTTCTTGCATGAATTTTATATTCCAGACATTTAATGACTAAACATTGTAAAACAATGAATACGCATTTTATGGTCTCTTTTAGTAGTTCAATACGATAAACTGCGGCCATAGCGTGTGTTTGTTTCGCCTGCAAACGATTTGATTATATTAACTCCAGTACATCGTTCGGTACTTTTTTTTATCAGTCAGTTCATTTATCGGTACAAAGTAACGTAATTCAGACGGAATGCATTCCAGAATGCAGTTTTTGTTCGCTGCACCGATCTATTGACAATTCCCAGGTAGGGTGCTCTTTGTACCATTTCTACATTATGTGGCTTTCACAAAATGCAGAATTAAGAAGGATTACTAAGTACGTTTGTTGTTATTATTTCTGTTTTATATACTCAGTCAGATATACCACGCTATAAGTGTTCCATACTATCTTATTATATACATAGATAACTTCAAGGCAGTTGAATCCAAATCTAAAAAAATGAATTGGTATTCTGGTAAAGATTGTGGAGGTGCATGGCTCAGTGGTTAGAGTCTTCGACTCAAGATCGTAAGATTGTGGCTTCGATTCCTAAACCGGGCGATGTGTTGTGTTCTTGAGCAAAACACTTCATTTCACGTTGCTTCAGTTCACTCAGCTCGTAAAATTGAGTAATTTTGCAACGGACCGTCATCCCGTCCAGAGAAACCAGCAAACCAGCCGTACGGGGTAATGTGGATAGTATTCATGCTTTCTACTATCAAGATAATCATTCGCCATGTACTACTGACTTCTGAGAAGAAATGTGACGTTGGGATGTTCATGCATGTTCAGAGGTCGTTATGAAGTTGTCAGCATGTATACCAAGTGAAATGGCTTTCTACGTGTATACTACATTGAGTTTGTTTTAGTTCACGATCCAAATAAATAGCGATTGTCGTTTAGTTATATACTCTCAGGTCAGCTCTTAGAATATGAAACGTTGAGACAGACATGCATTTTCAGTGGAAATTATTAGTATATGTAAGTGGAATGCCTTATCAGAACCATATTGCGTTACGCTTATCCTCATTTGTATATTTTTCAATCCAAATAGCTAACGATTGCTTCAGTGTTGTTGTTTAGACTCAGGTCAGCTCTCATCGT
>NW_026324895.1:0-335 GCF_001194135.2 Octopus bimaculoides
AATAATATATAGTCTATGGACTAAATTTTTACACGCTAGGCCACTGGTAGAAGAAATTTCTAATATTTCTAATTACCCTTGATATTATTAATTATATATACTCTTTACTCTTTTACTCTTTTACTTGTTTCAGTCATTTGACTGTGGCCATGCTGGAGCACCGCCTTTAGTCGAGCAGATCAACCCTAGGACTTATTCTTTGTAAGCCTAGTACTTATTCTATCTGTCTCTTTTGCCGAACCGCTAAGTTACGGGGACGTAAACACATCTGCATCGGTTGTCAAACGATGTTGGGGGGACAAACACAGACACACAACCATATACACACACATATA
>NW_026324896.1:0-319 GCF_001194135.2 Octopus bimaculoides
TGTGGCACCTTATTACAATTAACTGGTTTAATATTTTTAAAATGAAGGGTTGTTACCAGGGATACAGTATATTGAAAGTGATGGAATGATTATTGTTAAGTCCTCTTCATTTAGTTGGCTGTCATCTCAGCTAATTTGTGGTATTTATCTTTAAAAATATAAAGTACCTATTACTTGCCATCAGCAAAGTTACTGATTTAAGTACTCAATTATGTCAATAATACAATAGAAGTTGACTGACATATTACTTGAAGGATATTGAAAAGAATGCTGATAAATTGGAAAGAAGAATGAAAATAATGATGATATAAAATGTAAA
>NW_026324897.1:0-279 GCF_001194135.2 Octopus bimaculoides
CCGCGATCCTATGACCGCGAGTCCGCTGCTCTAACCACTGGGCCATTGCATCTCCTTAAGAAAGACTAGATAGAGAGAGCAGATGAAGAAAATTTGGCAGGACAAGAAAATGCGCAGTCAGTCCTTGAAGAAAAAGCATTGGAAACAACAAGAGCCAGTGATAGAACTCCAGAAATACAGGATCACTCTAACTAATCTCTAATAGTAAATACCCTCCTCAGTTGCATTTTACAGTCTACATCTGCATCCTGATACACCCACTAAACCTGACCACACCAT
>NW_026324898.1:0-118 GCF_001194135.2 Octopus bimaculoides
AGACACATAGATGCATACGCATATATTGACACATACACACAAGGACACGCACACACACATCCACACAGACAGACACAAGGACACATACACAAATACACATACACAAATACACATACAC
>NW_026324898.1:128-293 GCF_001194135.2 Octopus bimaculoides
CACATACACAAATACACATACACAAATACACATACACACAAGCAGACATGTGGACGCATACACACACACACATACACACATATGTGTACATACATACAGACACATAGATGCATACACATACATATACACAAATACAGATATATACAGATATACACACACAGCCAT
>NW_026324899.1:0-310 GCF_001194135.2 Octopus bimaculoides
GTGGTAGCGGCGGTGGGGGTTGCATTGTAATCGTTGGTGTCCAGTGTGACGTGTATCGGTCAATATCACACCGAAAACAAACGCGCGCGAGTACACATATACATACACACACACACGCGCGCGCGCACACACTCACACACACATATACATATAGATACATATATATCTATACACATACATGCATACCCACAGACACGCACATGTGTGCATACCTGTATATATTTATGTGTGTGTATATTTATACATATATGTAAATCCAAACATACATAAATATGTGTGTATATATATATATATATATATATATATATAT
>NW_026324900.1:0-312 GCF_001194135.2 Octopus bimaculoides
AGCATGACCGCAGCCACTTGGCTGAAACACATAAATAAATAAATATACTTGTCTATATATATATGTATTAGTATGTCTATGTGTGTGTGTACAGTTACACATATGTATGTATTCATACATGTGTATGTGTGTGTGTGTATGTGTGTGTTATCTGTTATAAAATTGTGAGTAATGTGTGTATATGTGCTTTTGTATCTGTGCTCTGAGGACTGAAACAGCAAAATGTTTCGTCTTTGTTGGCATAAAACTGTAATGCATTTGTGTGTTTTGAGTCATGCCCAGCTGTATACAAATCATCTACATCTAGAAATA
>NW_026324901.1:0-257 GCF_001194135.2 Octopus bimaculoides
TACAATAAATAAGTATAATATAATACAAAGTAAATATCATAAGATAAAGAATTATCTTATCTTATATTATCTTTATCTTATGATATTTACTTTGTATTATATTATACTTATTAATATTTCTATATGTGACTGTGGATTTTCATCGATGAGTTCATGAACCTTGGTTCTTTTCCCTAATACTATATATATATATACAAATAAAAGGGCAAAGGATTATCAATTTATTAATTTATTAATAAATTAATGATTAATAATTT
>NW_026324903.1:0-6337 GCF_001194135.2 Octopus bimaculoides
TATATATATATATATATGACATAGATCAACTCTAACTTTTTAGACATATTATCTCTGATTATATTATCCAATGCAATATATTATTCCTCATTATACAATAATATAGGAAGTAAGAGAGATTTGGCCACTAATTCTAACAGCTTTTCCTACCCTATAGAGTCCCTCTTATTAACCTGAGACCCTGATGTGTAGAATGATGGTTATTAAGAACCAAAGGTTAATAAGGAAATAATTACCAGTTGTGTTTATAGATGTATTTCCATGCAGATATTGAATTGTACCATAAGCCATATGATTTAGTGTCTAATTAATTTTGGTCATTTTTCTTATCAAAGCAATATTGCATTCTATACTTAGAATAAAATTATTCTAGATTTCTAATGACTTACCATCATCATCATCGTTTTAATGTTCAGTTTTCCATACCTGCACGAGTCAGATAAAATTCGTCAATGTAGATTTACTGTAGCCAGATGGTCTCCCTGTCACTAATCACCTGATGTAATATTTCTCTCAGTCCTTTGAACATGAACAGTACAATGGTTGGACATGTTTTCATGGAAGATTGCAGCCACATGACATATTTGCTTGAACGATGACTTAGTTAACACTCAGCATGCAAACGTCAAAACAAGGACATGCACACACACATACACTCACACACATGCACACACTCATACACATACACTCACATATGCACACATACACACACACACACACACCAGGCACCTTTACAGCTTCCATCTGCTAAATTCACTCACAAGGCATTGCTCAACCCAGAGCTATAGTAGAAGAAACACACCTAAGATGCCATGCAGGTACTGAAACTAAAATCATTTGATTACAGTGCTAATTCCTTAACTATACTGCCATACCTATACCTGTGGCAGCCATGGTGAAACTTAGTCTGAAGATAATGATGGAACCATGATCTTTTTTTTTTGTGTAGGGCCTCTGAGACTGGCAGAAGGAAGAAAGGAAGTTATTTTTCAGACTGGAGACTGAACCAGAATGCTTGAAACTAAATGGTTGTTGCTAAAGGCACCCAAGGGAGGAGTAAGGGTGTTAAACTAGACAAATAACACATGATGTATTAGTTGGAGTGGTGTCTTCATCTTGATTGTTGTTTTTTCTAAATTTCAGTCTTTGTACACTCCAGCCTTCTCCATGTGTTTTGTTTTTCATCTTAATTGATAGCATTGCATTAACTAGTACTTTTATCAACTACGCTATGCCTGCAGTGTCAGAGTGAACTTTTGAGAATTATAAACCTCCATTAATGTCTTATGTTGGCTCCATGCACTTTCCGAGAGGTCAAGAGTTCAATCCCAGGCAAGGCACTAAGGTGAATTGCAAGACACCTGAAGAAGGCTGGAGCATACAACAGCTGAAATGTAGTGAAAGCAACAATCAAGATGAGGACATTACCCCCAACTAATACATAATATATAATTCCTCATCACAGAAATATAGAATTGAAATAACATGAATTTTGGTGGTGTTAACTCTTTCGATTACCAACCCATCTAGCACCATCTCTGGTTCTATGATACAAAAATCACTCACTTTAAAATGATCTTATTTAAATTAAAATTTTCAGACATGCTGTGTGGTAAGAAGTTTGCTTCTCAATCACATGGTTCCGAGTTTAGTCCTACTATGTGGTACCTTGGGTAAATGTCTTCTACTGTAGCCTTGGGCCGACCAAAGCCTTGTGAGTGGATTTGGTAGAGAGAAACTGAAAGACTGTCATATGTGTGTGTGTGTGTATGTATCTGTGTTTGTTTGTGTCTTTTCCCTCATCATCGCTTGACAATTGATGTTGATGTGTTTATGTCCTTGTAACTTAGTGGTTCAGTAAAAGAGAACAATAGAATAAGTACTAGGCTTACAAAAATTTCTTTGACTAAAACCTTTTAAGTTGGTGCTCCGGCATGGCCATAGTCTATTGACTGAAACAAGTAACAGAATACAATTTTATCATAGAACCTTTTATTAAGTTACATCATCATCATCATTTAATGTATGTTTCCATGCTGGCATGGGTTAGACGGTTTGACAGGATCTGACAAGCTGCAGGGCTATTCCCAAGCTCCAGTATCAGTTTCAGCATATCTACAGCTGGATGCTCTTCCTAATGCCTGTGTCCATGGTGCTTTTATTGTGCTGCTGGCACTAATGATGTTGCTTAGTAACTTACAAAACAGAAAAAGAGAGTAGGAAAAAAAGTTCCTGCTGCTAAATGGGTTGGAGAGTATTTGAGGCAGGGAAGTGATGAAGGCTAAGATGCCATAGAGCAAAGGTTCTCAGCATCAGTGGTACCATCCGCAATGGGGTGCTGGGCATGTCAGAGGGGCAAGTGGGAGTGTTGGTGAGGTAACATAATTAACACACTAAATTTTACCTATAGTAGTCACTATATTATGTGGGGGCACAATGGCTCAGTGGTTAGGGCAGCGGACTTGCGGTCATAGGATCGCGGTTTCGATTCCCAGACCAGGTGTTGTGAGGCTCCGGCAGGGGATAGTGGCAAACCCTGCTGTACTCTTTCACCACAACTTTCTCTCACTCTTACTTCCTGTTTCTGTTGTACCTGTAATTCAAAGGGTCAGCCTTGTCACACTGTGTCACGCTGAATATCCCCGAGAACTACGTTAAGGGTACACGTGTCTGTGGAGTGCTCAGCCACTTGCACGTTAATTTAACGAGCAGGCTGTTCTGTTGATCGGATCAACTGGAACCCTCGACGTCGTAAGCGACGGAGTGCCAACAACAACAATATTATACATGATAAAATAAGTAATGGTTATTATAATAAAATGAGAGATAAGTAGCGTGCAGCTATTTCTAGCAGGTTGAGTAACTGTGTAGAATCTATACAGTTGCTTGACCTGATGTAGGAAATTTAGCTAGATCTCATCAAGCACAGGCAAGTCATTAAACTTGCAATGTATAAAGTGAATTTCTAACTTTTGTCTTTATTAATCTTTTATCATTTCACTGTTAACAGCTTTTACAATCCAGTTTTTTAGTAAAATTTATAAACGATCATCCATGTTAAATTAGTTTAGTTGTGATACCTCACTTACCATTCAGGTGGGCACTAGACATAAAAACTTAGAAAGGGGTAATACAAAAATAAAATATGTTTAAGAACCACTGATCATAGCGGGACAAGTATATGTAACTTGCTATGGAGGGGACTTGTGACTGGGTGGGATTAGTTGGGAAGGAGATAAAGATGATAGTGATGGAGTGCTGATTATGAACAAGCTAATTACTTTATCAATTAGCTCCAAATTCTTAATTATTTTTAATATTAATTGAAAGGAAGGCATCAAGCTGACAGAATCCTTAGAATGTCATAAAAACAAATGCTTGGTGACATTTCTTTATATTTTGAGCTCCAGTTCTGCCAAGGTCAAAAGAATGTACAAGTCAAATTCTAGGGTTGATGTAACTGTACTCACTTGATGTAACTGTACCCACTTCTCTCAAAATTGCTGGCCTGGTGCCAAAAATTAGGAAGAAATATTAATTGAAACAAAGGTATTGAGCTTGCAGAATCAATAAATATGTCAGGCAATAGCGTTTCTTTGTTCTGAATTCAAATTCCACCAAGGTTGGTACTGTCTGTCACCCTTTTGAGGTCGATAAAATGAGTGCCAGTCAAGTATTAACGTCAATGTAATCAACTTACTTCCTCCCTTCAAGATTGCTGGCCTTTTTTGAAGCAATATTATAATTGAAAAACATGCAGGCAGTGTAATTCATTATAAATATGCCATAATTAACCTTTAAACATAAACTGACTTGTGTGAAACATTTTTTGAAAGATGCAACAAGAGTTGTCATTGATAAAACAAATGAATTTATGACAAGTGCTTTCCACAAAAGATGTGGACTGAGTATTGAACTGAAAAGAGGAAGTTAAGGGTTGTATTGTCTATGCAGGAATGGAGGATATTATTATGACTTATGGGATGTTTTTGATGAACAGAAAGACAGTTGAAGAGGTGAGGAATTCTTTGGAGATGACTAAGTTAAGAAGTATATATGGCTATATAAACCATGCCAAAGCAGATCATGGAGCGTGGTGAAGCTCTTTGGCTTTCCAGCTTCTGTCAAACCATTCAACCTATGCCAGTATGGAAAATGATGATGACAAAGTTTGTAAGGTCTTCTATGGGACAACCAGCTATGTTATATGACACAGTCAGTTAAAAGCAAAACTAAGTTTCATTAACAGAAGAATTCATAGATATATAATTACTGAAAGTATTTCAGATTAGCATTTAGTATTTAGTAACATAAAATTATATTTAAAAAAATAAGCAAAAAATGCAATGTCGACATGCATTTGTGCCGAGTATGCTTAACGATGAAATATGGTTGATCAAATTTCTCCATCCTCACCAATTTTAGCAGTGTGCAGCATTTTATCATTGACCTTTAGATGCTTCTATGAAATGTGTATTGATTTTCAGTTGATGCTTTTTATACAATCCCCAGGAGAATTTTTAAACTATATGCTTCTCACACCCTAGCATTCTGTAGCATGATTTTTATTGTTGTTGTTGTCATTGATATCTGTCAAATGGAGATTCAATCAGCCAATGCATGAGATAGTCTTGGTCACTGTTAGCTGAATCTTATGTCAAATCCATTTTATAATTAATTTTTAAAAACAGTTTTTTTTCACTGTTTTTTAAATACTTAATTAAATTAGTTGTTTTGTCATGGGACAGGAGATACATTTGGATCTGGAACTTGGAGAGATCAAATTTCAAAGGAAGAGAACCTAAATAAAGGTCATGTTTGCTCAATTTAATATTTATGACTCAGAAAAACAGCAACCACTGTTTTAACCACATAATTATTGACATCATTTGTAGGCAAGGAACATTAAACTTCAGTATCTCAAGGTTAATGTACTTATGGAGTGTTTACTGTTTCATTACTGGTCTTAGTAATTGAACTATGACCATGCTGGTGCACCTCCTCAAAGGGTTTTAGTCAATCATATTGATCCCACTACTTATTTCATCAATCTTTATTAATTGAATCTCAGAATTATGCTTTTTGACTCAATTTTGGTTTTAAACCACCAAACATAAGCATGCACATATGCACATGCATACACAAGTATACATGCATACATACATACATATATATATATATATATATATATATATATATAAGTGTATGTTTATGTGTTTGTCTGCATATATACTTATGTTTGTATGTGCATATATATATATATATATGCATGTATGCATATATACACACACATATGTATATATATATGTGTATACACACACACATACATACATATAAAATGTATAACCCAATCTATAGTAGAAAATATAGCAATCTGCATTACTAACCTCTCAGCGAATGAGGAAGTATTTAAATTAAATGAGGATTTTTATAATTTCACATTAGAGAAGGCAAGATATAGAGAAAAATTAGAATTCTTTGATGGTAGTAAAAGTAGAAATAATATAAATAGCAGGATGGCCCATTCTGACTATAATCAGAATAGTATGCATAATATGAAGAACACCACTAACCAAAGAGAACAGAGAATAGGAAGAGTTAAAGATAGGAAATATGTGCAATTAGAATATAACAATAGAGTACATAGAAACAAAAAGATGAGTACATATTTATTTGAATATGTGCCAAATAAAGTACAAAGTGGCTTAGATATGAATGGACCTATGAAGAGGTCCTGTTCAAATAGAGTAGATAAACAATACATAAACTCTATACATAGTAATATACAAATGATTGACAAATATAATGTCAAATATAATAGCAAACAATTATGTAATAATCAATCAATGCTGTAATAAGAACCAGATAAATAGAGTACACACTTTTACAAAAAGCTTAGGTAGAAATAGAAATACACACTTCAGTAATATGGACAACTCTAGTTATATCAAATGGTATATAATTACCTTTCGAAAATTAATAATTTCCAATATACCAAAATTGCTTATTCGGCATTCATCATCATCATCATCATCGTTTAACGTCCGCTTTCCATGCTAGCATGGGTTGGACGATTTGACTGAGGACTGGTGAAACCGGATGGCAACACCAGGCTCCAGTCTGATTTGGCAGAGTTTCTACAGCTGGATGCCCTTCCTAACGCCAACCACTCAGAGAGTGTAGTGGGTGCTTTTACGTGTCACCCGCACGAAAACGGCCACGCTCGAAATGGTGTCTTTTATGTGCCACCCGCACAAGCCAGTCCAGGGGCACTGGCAACGATCTCGCTCGAAAATCCTACAGGAGCCAGTCAGGCGGTACTGGCAACGGCCACGCT
>NW_026324903.1:7683-9345 GCF_001194135.2 Octopus bimaculoides
CATTGACCACCAGATAAGGGATCGGGGGACCCTGTCAAAGGCTTTCTCCATGTCAACGAAAGCCAGGTACAGAGGTTTATCCTTGGCTAGGTATTTCTCTTGCAACTGTCTCACTAGAAATAAGGCATCAGTAGTGCTTTTACCTGGCACGAACCCAAACTGCATCTCATCTAAATTGATTCGCTCCCTAATTAGTTGGGCTATGACCCTCTCTGTAACTTTCATAACCTGATCTAACAGCTTGATGCCTCTGTAATTATTTGTATCTAAAGCGTCCCCTTTACCTTTGTAGCAGTTGACTATGATGCTGCTACACCAGTCATAGGGTTATTCGAAAGACAGTAATTACTATAGAATTTTTAATAAAAATAGGGTTAGATTAACTTTCTGTAATAGCAAAAATCTAGCACAAATTATAGCGGCACACAATGATAGTAAATTTAACAGTTTCCATATGAACAATAGCAATAATAATAACCAGAATTATAATTATAGATCAATGAATAGCAACAATGTCAACATGAGCGGACAAACCATAAGTAACACAACAAGGTATCAGGATAAGAACAATGGTTTGACAATCAATAAAATTGAAGAGACCTGACGGAACACAACAATTAACCTGGAAGTAGTAGATGTGAATCCTAAAAAGCAAAGTACTCAGAATGTTGTCTATGTGGAAAGGACTAATAGCTTAGAAGATAGACAGGGGAATTTAGAAATCACATCTAGAGTAGGTGAAGTGAATAATAGTAATAGAAGTAGTAGAACTATTGAATACGACAGTGCAAGGAACAGGGTCTGTACGCTTAACTCTAATGGTAGGCATAAAAATATTGTATGCAGACGTAAGATTACCTCAGAGAATAGAAGGTATTTCTTTATAGAAGCTAGCTCATGTTATATTAAGCAGAGAATTGCCAGTCATTTAAGTTCATTTAGAAATAGGAACAAAAAGAATACTACCAGCCTTAGTAAGCTAATTTGGGCACTAAAAGATGGTAACAAAGTATTTTCACATGCCTGGGAAATAATTAGTAAAAACCAAACCTTATATAATAGGTGATAATAAATGTGAGTTTTGTGCAGAAGAAATGTACCAAATTTTCACTTGTAAATTTACTATTATAAACACTAGACAGGAACAGGCTGAGATGTCCACTCTGGATTAAAGGTATTGATGGTGGTGCCGTCAGAAGTGTGAATGGCATGTGCATGGCAGTTGCGGTGGCGATGGTGGTGGTACTGATGATGGTGATGGTTGAAAACAATCAAGAGAAAGAGAGAGAAAGAAAGAGGTTAGACAGAAAAAAATATTGTACTGACCCCCAAATGAGAAGACAAAAAATGTTGTTTATCATGCAGCTTTGCAATAAGTTCCAAGTCGACAAATTATATCATTGTTCTGATGAAAATTGTTCATCACTTGCAAAAATATTGTTCAAGTTTAATAAAATTTAATATGTACTCAATGCATGAAGTGTCATTGTTGGGCCCAAGGCCTAATGAAGAGCCCTTCATAGGAGCTAGCTTAAAAGCTGCTCGATTGGGTGGCTTTTAAGCTAATCTCCTATAGCACCAGGCAAATCAAGTGTTTAGCCATGTGAATGGATTTGGTTGATGGAAACTGATGGAAGAACCTTGTTTTATATATATATATAT
>NW_026324903.1:10838-26458 GCF_001194135.2 Octopus bimaculoides
TATATATATATATATATATATATATATGTATGTATGAAGGAAAAAGGAGGAAATGGAGATTTTGAAGTTAATAAGGGTTTATTATCAGCAACAAATCAATCATTATCCCTTACAGCTGCTTCAATTATACACAGTACACTTACAAGTATAATTTATGAACATCTTCACAAAGTTGGTAGACAGTAAAGATCACTATCATAAAGTCATGAGTTTGATTCCTGGACCAAGTAATATATTGTGTTCTTGAGCAGAGCACTCCAGTTGACATTGCTTTAATCAACTCAGCTAAATTGAGTCTCTGCCCAGTGCTGGTACAGTCCTGTCTCCCACCAGCTCTTAGGTCCTGGATCTTCCACTACGGTCATGAATGGCAGGGCCGAGATGATATCTATTTGTACACATGACTACATATTCTCAAATAACTAGTAAAAACATGGTACATGAAATCAGGTTGCCAGTCAAGGCTGTAGGTAATTAGTTATAAGCTAAAGAGAGCAGTGTAAATACAGCATAAATATTTCAAATCCTTTCATTAAGACTGGGAATAATTTTGACACATTTTGTTACAAACAAGCACTGAGTGAAGGACTGGTGGGTGAGAGAGGTAACCAATTTTCTCCTAATAAATGGAAGAATACAGTTACAAGAACAAATATTACAAAACATATATTAATTATCCTTACCAAAACTCAATTTCAAAGCTGCAAATATATCTATAACAATTTCTATACTTTTTTTTTTTACTTGTTTCAGTCAGTTGACTGTGGCCATGCTGGAGCACCGCCTTTAGTCAAAGAAATTGACCCCAGGACTTATTCTTTGTAAGCCTAGTACTTATTCTATCTGTCTCTTTTGCCGAACTGCTAAGTTATGGGGGATGTAAACACACCAGCATCAGTTGTCAAGCGATGCTGGGGGACAAACACAGACACACAAACATATACACACATACTTATATATATATATATATATATATATATATATATATATATATATATATACATATATACGACAATCTTCTTTCAGTTTCCGTCTACCAAATCCACTTACAAGGCTTTGGTCAGCCCAAGGCTATAGTAGAAGACACTTACCCAAGGTGCCACACAGTGGGACTGAACCCATATCCATCTTCCTTACAAAACCCTTTTCTATTATCAAAAAACTTAATCTGTCTTTGTATTTGAAAGACCTCAGCACATGATATGGTGTCTTACCAATACACAGAACTTTAGGCAATCACCTAAATTGTTGATACATTCAACCAGCCCTAGTTATAGTGACCAGTTTAGTAAATATATTTACTTCCATACATTAGTTACCAAAGAAAGGATTTCATCAATCACCTAATTCAGTGCTGGTTTAACACATAGGCACAATGGGCACTTGATCAGAGATCCCATGGATCTAAGGGCCCAAGTCAATCTATGTTGTGGCTCGCTGTCAATAAATAAATATCACTGGCTCCAGTTTGCTGCTTTGCCCAATGGTCTTTAATACTATTAAAATTCTTTAATACTATTCATCACAGCAGACCCCAACTAAAATAGATAATGTGATTGCTGGGTTAAAAGAACTAAATACGAAAAAGTAACACGGCAAATCTTGTATATTTTCCAAGTGATCGTTTCACCGCCTCTTCAGCATCTGCAGTGAAGTCTATGCTTTGTTGACGAGTTCTTAATAAGACCGAAATACGACCAGAATAATTAAAATGCCTGTCATTGACGGATATTTTTCCCCGATTTTCCCAGCATTAAATACATTAGCAATAATTTAACATCCCCTTTTATTTTATCTATTTTATTCTGTTTAGTGTGGCGTCTGTGAGTTTTTCATTCATTATGCAAAGATTCTGGAAATTCTGATATCTCATGGATCGAAGAACAAAAGAAAAGTTAGTGAATGATTGAGTGAAACAGACAGAGAAACAGAGGTGTGTGTGTGTGTGTGTGTGAGAGAGAGAGAGAGAGAGTTAGTTAGTACTAACTTTATAGGTATAAAATGAAAGAACATCTGACTAAATAAACAAACTACGCACACTTGTTTCTGTAATGTTAAACAAGCTAGTAACAACACTTAATTCACCTCTTTATACTTAATTCGTTAAATTTTGATAATTTATTATTGATTCTATCACTAAAACGATATCTTCTCCATAGTAATTATTTAATGTATCATTTTAGTTATTTTTGGTTAAATTATATATATATATTACAAATATTTTACATAATTACTGAAAAATAAACAGTAGTGGAATACGAAACTGCGAACCGTGCGCAACTGTTTAGTCTTGTTACTGATATATTTAATTAGTATATAAATAAATATATATATATCTATTTTATGATAATAAAGAATTGACATGTTCTATAAATTTTTAATTCTCTTAAGCATCTGCGTCGTGAATTATTTAATCCGAAATCAAAATGTTATTTCTGTTTCTAGCTTTTATAACAACATAAACATGGCTGACCGTCTTACTCAACTCCAAGATGTTGTGAATCAGGTGAGTATTTTACTTCGTTTCTATTATTTTTCAGAATTTCATCGCATCATCTATTGAATATATTACACAAGTTTTACAACAGTACCATAAAATTGTATTTTTATGGTAACACAGTAAGAAATATATCGTCTTTCTTCTCTATCAATGAAATTAGCCATTACTCTTGCTTTGCTGAGTAAAAAGACTTCCTATTATCCGCCTCTCTACCTTTCAATTTTGGTTCTTCAGTTTTTGTACTGTATATCCATTTCATTCCTATGTTCCATTTCTTGCCATCATCTATTTCTTTTGCGGTCTCTCGGAATCCACTCTCTTAGCTTTTCTGTCCACTTGTTTTTATTTTTCCTTTGTACGTGTCCAGTCCGACTCCATTTCAATAGTTTGACAGTTTAATTTTACTTGGTTTCGAACCCATTTCATTATTTTATTGTCTTTCCACATTATTCCTAGTGTAATGTGTTCGAGAGCGTATTTATCTGTCCTTCCCTTGATTGTTAGGCGTAATATTTCTGCATCATAAATTGCTAAGAAGACAGTGGTTGTCTGCTCGACTTTTAAGGTTTGGTATATTTTGCTCTTAAAAGTGGAATTTACCTCCCACTAGCACCGACTTCAAATCCGAAATCATGTCGCTGGTTTCCTTTTCCCTCTTTCTACTTGGTTGTTTTTAGTTGGCCAAAGTAAGTATAACTTTATTATTTGAAAGGATGTTTCTTCCACTTGGATACCGGGAACTTCATCCTTCCCATTTATGGATCACAATTTGGTTATTTTAGTTTTCAGTTAATTCCCAGCCCTACTGCCTTGTTTTCTGTATTTAGTCGTTCTTATATGGTTTGAAGTTCGTTCGAATCTCTTGACACGAGATCCATATTGTTTGCGAGTCGAAGGGGTTTGAAAACTTGTCCGTTGATTCTAATTCTCATTTCACCTGTCTCTATGTGCAGTCCCTGAGACACTTCTAACATCCTTTCTGTAAATTACAGACCACTTCTAGCAATTGATTATAACTATGAAACTTCTAAGCAGTCGTTTGACATTCTAGGAATAGCAGCCGCATTTTCTTTAAACCACACTCCACTGTCTTACATAAGGAACTGTACATTCTACAATGTAATTCTACATATCCTTAAATAGACGGTATGGCCACTGAATGACTTTCTTTAATCATAGGATTAATCGGGGACTTGTCAACAATTCAAATGTTGATACATTCCTATTCGCTTTCAAAAAAAAAAAAAAAAAAATGAAAAGAAAAAAATCAACAAAATACTCTAGAAGTGAAACGCAGAGGAATAATTAAACAATAAATTGCATTAATATTGCTCTAGAATGACGAATATATAGAAATTAAAAAGAAATTTAAGTGAAATCATCTAATGTAAACTGTATGACTAAGCTTCTGTTTCATTAACTTAAAGGGAAATAACCTCTATTTAAGAATAAAATACAGATGGAAACTTGCTTTCTAACGTAGGCGCAAAGGGTTCGGTTTCCTATACTTGACTAGTATTTTTAATTCCAGAAGAATGAAAAGCAATGGAAACTTCGACAAAGTTAGAACAGTGTATTAAAAATTAAATCACAAAATATTTTGTCTCGCTCTCTATTAATACAATTTTTTAATTACGCTTGTAATAATAATGGATTTGCAAAATTACTAGATGACTGCCAAAAATACCTTATGGTATTTAGTTAAGTCTCTTTACGTCTTGATTTCAAAATTTCTAGTAGAGGTCAATTTTTCTTTTCATCCTCCCGTTTGATAAAGTACCGTTCTTTTACAACAGCCATTATAATCAACTATGCTCACTGCTCTATTTCGTGGCCTTGTGCCTATTTTAAAAATCCTCTTTATTATGAAGTAATATGTTTGATTGGGACCAACGTTTTGCTACAGTTAGCACTATTATTAGGATAGTGTAGTTGCAGAAACAGATTGTCTGACTAAAAAAAAAAAAAAATTCCTTGCAGTATTGTATTCTGAGTTCTGGGCCATTTTGCCTTTCATTCCTCCTGGATTGATGTGCTGGGATCAATTCAATTGTTGATATTCCTTTTTTACAAATGTATGGCTTAGTATCAAAGTCAGAAACAGCATTAATATAAAGAACATTACTGGTGACATGAAAAAGCATCTGATACACTGAAGCGGTTGGCTATAGGAAGGGCACCCAGCTGTAGCAACCATGTCAAAGCAGATATCGGAGCTCGGTATAGCTCTCTGGCTTATTGCTTCCTATTGAACTATCCAACCTATGCCAGGGATGTTAAATGACGATGGCCAAGTGATTTGTTGAACTGATAAAATGAAACCTGCAGTTAGCTTTCAAACTTTCCAAAGAGAACTAATGCTTGTATTCCCAGGAAAATTGTTTCCAACATCCCATTGCTATGCCAGCATGTTTTAAAACTATACAAAATGGAATTATCATATTTTAATGTGTATAAGGAACCCTTTTTTGTCAAAAATTAGGTTAAAAAAATATGGGCGCTTCTTATACATTGATAGTATTATAATCCCTTATAAAACCTTTTTCCAACTTTTAAGCCCCCAAAACTATGGGGTTCCTTATACACTTTAAAATTTGGTAGATACTGTTAAGAATTTTTGGTTTGTATGGTTGATTTCTTTGGTGTTATGTAACCCAGGTTAGATAAAATCTAGTGAAACTCCATGATAGTCTCTTATATAGACTACATTATCACTATTTTCTGTAGTAGATAGTAATATCATAGGTGTGTTGCCATTTACAGTGTTCTATGGAAACTGGTTAAAAGGTTGTATGGATTTATTAACTTCTATTCTATCATTTATAGTTCATGTGATGATCAGACTTATCAGGGCATGTATATATATATATATCACAGTATTTCTTCCAGAGGTTGCAATACAGAGATGTGCTGAAGAGATGTATAAAGATCTCTGGCTTCTCTCCAGATGCTTGAGAGGAGAAGGGCAAGTGGTGCAATAAATGGTACCGATTGCTGAAAGTATTAGTTCCAGCCATTGAGGAAAGACAACAATACGAAAGAGCACCTGAGAGGTGTCACTTCTCGGTAGCTCTATCTCCTAGAGATGAAGAGCAGGCCTCATGGTGTACATGCAAACCTGCCAGAGATGATAACTGAGCAAGAACAGTCAACATAAACCCATGACAGCTGACCGAAGAAGATATATATATATATATATGTATATATGTAAATAGGCACTAGTATAGCTGGTGGTTATATTTTTTTTAACAATAAGGTTTGGGGCTTGTTCCCACTGTGTGGATGCCGACAGTCAGTCCTCTACTCTAGCTGCAAACTATGGCCCACACATCTTTTTGAAAGGTACACCAACAAGTTTTTAATAGTGCACTCTGCCTGATTTTGAGCCATACCTCATGCAACCTCAAAAAAGGGTTGTCCATACTTTACCTATACTTTGTGAGTAAAATTTGGTAGAAGGAAACTGGAAGAAGACTGAATAATTCTCTTTCCTTGATATGTGCATGCTGATTGTAAGCAAAGTGTTGCTATTCATACAAATGACATTGTTTTAGTTCTCTGCAAAAGCATATCTGAGCTGGTCATTGTTCAATAATCCAGAGCAATGAAGGCAAACTTAACTCAGAATACAAAGAGCTGGAAGAAATATATATATATATATTATATATAGTATATAAATTTGCTCCCCGATGGTTTCATGATTTCTGGTTCAGTTTCACTATGTGACATCTTGGACATGTGTCTCAACTTTAGTCAGACCAACCAAAGCCTTGTGAATGGATTTGGTAAACAGAAACTGAAAAGAAACCATCATGTATATATATACAGGGTGCAATGGGTAAATTGCTGCCATTTTTATACATTTAGTGTTGCGCATGAGCGTTGATTTTGATTTTGTTGACTACACAGTATAGTAGGGTCAGTTGGGCACTATCTGTGAGAAAAACAGCACCATAATGCAATTCACTCTGCCAGAAATTTGGAAACGACATACTCTACTGCTTGGCACTTGCGCCAGAAGATCCAGTATGAACATTTCAGAATGTTTGGGTGTCAATCTGAGGACATGTACCGAGAGTGATAAAAATCAAACATCCAGTTAACATCATGGTGTTTGGAGTAATCACTAATGATGGCGATGTTATGTCTTCATTCATCTTCCCACACAGCCTCAGTCTCAACATGGAGGTCTACATCAAGTGCCTGGAGGAGATGGTACTGCCCTGGGTCAAGAAGGTGTCTACTGGAAGACCCTATGTTTGGCAACAGGACTCTGCAACATGCCACACAAGCAGGAGAACCCAGTCATGGCTGTCAGACAATTTCTGTAACCGCATCACCCCTAACATCAGGCCACCTAACTCCCCAGACTACAACTTCCTTGATTATTATGTGTGGGGCGCAGTTGAGCAGGAGAACAGCAAAACTCCTTGTAAGACCAAAGATGAACTGAAGGCAAGGATTATGGCAGTATTCACCAACTCAAACAAGGAGACCGTCCAGAAGAGTTGCAGGAGATTCCAAAGTCGTCTGGAGGCTGTGGTTGAAGCCAATGATGATTTTATTGAATAAATTTACTCTTTATTATTTCAAGGTATTTTTATGTAATTTTGGTAAATATATGTGTTAAAATGAGATGTTAGTGTTATTTTCATTTTTGCGTTATTTACATGATAATATATTCACTGCATCCTTTGTGTGTGCATATATATATATAAACAACCGCAATAGTGGTTATCTAATCCTTATGCAGAGTTTGACCACCTCCTGTACCTACACCTTAGAACCATCATGGCATCTGATGTGGCTTTTTAAACCAGACAATGTTGTGTGTTTGTGTCTCCTTGTCTTGACATTATATGATAGTTGTAAATGAATGTCACTGTCATACAAGCATTGTCATTAATTTCCAATATTCTGCAAATCCCTGTCTGGCCGTGGAGAAATATTACCTTGCTTGGAACCAAGTGAGATCTCGTGACAGGAAGGACATCAGTCTGTAGGAAATCTGCCTCAATGAATTCCATCTGACCTATGCAAGCATGGAAAATGGACATTAAAATGATAATGATGATGGTGCTAATATATATATTATATATGTGTATTTTTTCTTTACAGCTTGCAGATCATTTCTGCAACAGCATTGGTATTCTCCAGCAATGTGCTCCATCAAGTCCATTTCCAGGTTTTGAAAGACCTGGTAATAAATCACCTGCTGAAGCCCCACAGGAAGGTGAGTTGATATGAGTAATAAATATTCTCTTTGACATGATACTGGTCTGTGACAGGATTATTTCCTAATTTTGATTGGTGAACTGAAGTAATTAAGTATATTGACTAAATACACAGGGAAATATTTTTAGTAGATTAAAACTCAATATGTATGAAGTGATAGACCAAAACCGTATCCACTAAGCTAGTGTTTTTCTAAATGGTTCTGAGGAACCCCAAAGTTCTATAAGCAAATTTTATTTGCCATTTTCAGAATGATAAATTATATGCTTTTTATTCGAATAAGTTTCTGTGTCCATAAAATATAGATATGGGTTCTGCAATTTCTAGAAAATTGTATGATAGTTCTGTGACAAAAGCAAGTTTAAGAATCACTGTGTTAAAGCATTTTTATTTCAATATTCAAGAATATTACAATAGAACCCTTGTTACTTAGAGAAAAGTGTCTTTGGAATATTATACAGAATTTAGCCAACAATGGTAGCAAAAACTAAAAAAAAATGTCTTGCATCTTTTTAGTATACTACTGAAACATCATAATATCAAGAGAAGTTCAGCTGTCGAAAGAATTTCTTTAAACTCAAGAATGTAAACTAATGAAATACTCATCATTTATACAGTGTACACAGCATGAGACTTCTAAATTCTCATGGCAGCTATTAACAAAAGTAGATTAGGTCATGAAGAGGTTTTTGACACAGCACTGCACCAGTGTAAAGATGTAAATCACTGAACTTAACTTTGTTTGCTATTCTGTAATATTAAGCATGAAACTGATAGGAACAAATTCTGAGTGGCTAACAATGGATGGTTCTTAAATTTGAGCAAGATTAAGGAAATCTTAGAACTGACCTGAAAGAATAAAGACCAACAGTCAATGCTCTATTTAAAGTCACCACAACCATATCTCTCAGTATTTTAATAATTCATAATTGCATGCTAAAGGAGTCTAATATATATTTATATCTCAGTAGGTATAAGCTGTTTCCACCTCATATTTTTATACTGAGCCCCATTGATAGTAGCTCAATCTGTTAGAAATAGCAGTTAGATCTTCCACATATTAAATGTCATTATACTAAGCAAGGAAAGATAGTCCTACTTACTTATATCTCTGAAAAAAAACCCAAAAAACCATTGACTGATTATGGCCGCAATACTTTTGATTATATTTTTATTCAAGGTTGACCTGGAGCTGAACAACCACTTGGTCTCATTTAAGAAGCAACTATCTTTAATGTTTCTTTCCATAATCAGTAAATTTATGCACTAAAATAACCACTTGAGTTGTTTGAACTGCATGTTAGAAGCCAAGCCAAAAAGCAAATATTAACAATGATGATTGTTAAGGTATATTTCCAATTTCTGTTATGTATTTACTAGATTATGCTGTCCTATTCTCCAAGCTTATTGCCAGAACTGCCAAAGATATAGATGTTGTGATAGATTCTCTGCCAAGTGAAGAATCATATATGGAATTACAAGTAAGTTCACCAAATAATTTATGTAGTTTTAGTTTGAATTCACATCAACCAGTATGTACTCTTTTGTCTGATATATGTGTGTGTATTTTTTTTTTTACCTGATTCGGTCATTAGACTGTGCCCATGCTGGGGCACCACCTTTAGGAATCTTAGACAAACTAATCAATTATATCAGGGGCCACCAAACTACGGCCTGTGAATCAGTTCATCTGGCCTGCCGCTACACTGTACCTTTGTAAGTACCTGCAATGAGAGTTCATTTGCTTCTGGTATGGCATCAATGTTTGGAACAACTCATGTCTGTGAGCAAACATTTTCAAAGCTGAAGTGTGTGAAGTCAGCACATCGAATGAGGTTGACTGATGAACATTTGAAAGCAAATCTCTTGTTTGAATGCCACATTTCCAAAGCGAATATTGATGATATCTTCAAAGCTAAACACCAGTTTCACAAATCTCACTAACCTTTTTTGCTGCTTAGTTTGTGAGATTCAGATATGTCTGCACTGGGTGCGATATAACCATCTTATTGCTTTCTTTGATAACTTTTTGGTAAATATGTTGGTTGTTTTTAAATTTTGTGTATTCACTGTATTGCATTGAACAAAAGGGTTATGTGGCTCATGCTTGTCATTCTCTCTGTTATCTAGCCTGCTGTGAAAAAAGTTTGGTAACCCTTGGACTATATATATATATATATATATATATATATATATATATATACATATATATATATATGGAGGGGAGAGAGAGAGAGATGAGTGTTTTTGTTGTCTTTTTTTATGCATGAAATTGGCAAACATTCACTGGATAAAGGACTTGCTACAAGTTTGGAGTCTGATATCTTAAATAATTTTAGGTTGTGAATTTGGCAGAAGCATTTGAGGTTCGTCACATTCAGAGGTTCAAACCTTGTTGAGGTCAAGTTTGTCTTTTGTCCTACTGTCAGTCGACCTAGCTGTCATGCTTTTGAGGTTGTGCCTAGTCAAGGGTGTAAGGATTGAGAAAATATTCAACTTTGTTTGGAACTACATGAGCCCCTAAAACATGACTGAAGAAACGGTGCTAGCTGCTGTAAAGTCATATTCAGTTTGAGTAACTGCTGGATTATATATGTTCATGTATGTATGTATATGTCTAAATGTTATTTAACTACATATGTATCTTAATGTATACACACCATTGACAGGCAAGTTACTGCAATGATGATGATGATGATGATATATATATATAAAAATGTATATATATATATGCGTAAATGTGTATACACCATTTACGGGTAAATTATTGTGATTTTTGCCTTCGATAAAATCTCTTGTGGACATGCTGTGTTTAAAAACAATATATATATATATATATATATATATATATATTGAAAGGAGATGAAAATCGTTTTGACATTAGTTGGTGAGAATATCAGATGCATTTGTGCACGTTTGTCCACTACGCTTCCTGTACCAAATAGATTACTGAAATGTGCCATTCTAAGTGAAATATTTATCAAAGTAAAAAAAATTACGATTTTAAACCTTCAACTTGAAAGCAATATATGTTGACTCAGAATAAATATCACTTGAAATAATAATCATTAGAGTTTAAACATCTTTGCCAACAAAAATCATGTCTATTCTGGTCACAGAATTCTAGAGCCTGGGCACCAATGAATTTCTTTAAAGGTATTTTGCTTTGCTGCTTGGTCATAGGAGACCATTTTTAGCTGAAAGTTATTGAGATGCTTAGAAAAGTGGTCAGAGAGAAGTTTGGGAAGCAGTTTTGTAGCTTACTTTATTCAATTTTCACAGAGTCATTTGTGAGATGTAGTCAGGCATTGTCATGGGGAATTGGTTTGTGAATTGGCCAGTGCTGGACATAAATGATATGATAGCCATAACTGGAACACCTTTTAAATATGTAGGTCTGTTCAGTCACAGCTGATCTGGGCAAAAATCACATACTTTCTAACTAGCTCTCTAGCTCTTACAAAGTGTGTAGTGATGAGCCTAACATGTTGCTTTCTTTTCTTGTTTTTTCCATTTGCTTATTTTCCATTTACTTATCAGTATTTTATTATTTAATAATACATTATTCATTCTGTTGTTACAGCTGGCCAGCTTAAAGAAACTGGAAATAGAGAACCAAGATGCTGCACATAAACTGGAAGAGGTGGTGCACAAAGGGGAACTACTCTTGGATCAAACTCAGCAGGCTTTGCACGACATCGCCCAATCACAACTGAAGAGCCAAGCATTGGAGAGCATGTTATTAAACTGAACGACTGTTTATCATTGTTGTTGTTGGTGTAAAGGGAATGGAATGGGCACTGCATGGCAGAAATGGTAGTGTATTGGACAAAATGCCCTCTGTCTTGAGTTCAAATCCCTCCAAGGTTGACTTTGCCTTTCATCCTTCTTGAGGTTGATAAAATAAAGTACCAGTCAAGTACTGGGGTTGATTAAATCGACTATACTCTTCTTTCAACATTTGTGGCTTCGTGCCTATGTTAGAAATCTTTTTTTTGTTTTTTATTCTTTTTTTGTTTTGGCAGACGGAGATGAGAGAATTTCCTGAAACTTTTTTGCAAGTAAAATGATTGTCAAACTTTGTGGCCAGACAGTTGTTTACATTTTACAAGGTGATGTAAATCTGGCTTCTTCTATGAAGAAATAAATTATACTGTGAGAAATCTACCATGCCCACTTTTTTTTTTTTTTTTTTTTTTTTTTTTAATTTTTTTTTTTTTATAAATTTTTTAAAGCTTTATAATCTATTCTCTTCCTGTAAATGCTGGGCTCTGAAAGCCTATTTTATCAGAATGCTGCATGCAGTACTTTCAAAAACCTAACAGAATGAGTGTATTAGGAACAAGGATCAATCAGTATAGGGAATACCAAAGTTGAGTAAGAAACAGCAATGTGAAGAATGAGGCTGTTTGTCACTGCCTGAGTCACCAGGGGCTTCAAGATAGCTAGTTTGTCCTATGGACATCAAAAGTAAGTCATACAACACACTAACATATATGGTCCAAAAGTCACACACCAAAACATGTGATATTTTATTTATGTTATAATTTATTTTGTTCATGTACAAGTATGTGTATATTCAAAATCATTTTATTCAATTTTGGTAAAATTGAAGCATGTCTTTGGCAATTCCAGAGTGTATTGAACTTATTTTATGCATGACTTTTGGCTCACTCTGTATACTAAGGTTGTTGAAACATACTGATGAGCTTGCAACATGTAAGTATCTGAAAGCTGGAAGCACCACTGGGGGACTCATTTAAGGGTGACCTAGATAGATAAATGCAAGAAGTTAGAAAAAAGTAGTTCCCTAGTACTCATAACTTCAGTATCTGAGAAATTGGTGGAAAGAAGGAAGTAAGTTATTTTCAGATTGGAGATCTGGCTTGAATGGATTCAATTGAAGACACCCAAGAACCATGTAGTGTATTAGGCAATGGATGAAGTCTACCAACCAGAAACAGTCCCTTCTGACTGTAGATGGAAACAACTGTATGGAAGCCTTAGTTCCACTAACAAGGCTCTGCTTGAGGACAGTTATCCAGAATTTTGTTCTATGCAGTCAAATCTGAAGTCGTGTTGTTGGAAAGCAGATTTTTATAGTATTGTTTATTCAATATACTAAGTCTCTTTCTGTTTCATCAACTGACTTTGTAACTTATTAAAGAAAATTGTTTTCTATATATCTTGAGATGTTTCAGTTCAAAGAATAAATTTCTTTTTAAGGAATTTTATAAAATAGTTGAGTACTGTGAATTGTTTACAGCTGTATGTCAACCTGTATCAATGTTTATGTCTCCCCTTCTCTCTCTCTCTCTAGTGTTGTTGGTCTTGTATGAAACAAATTCTTGGATGTCATTTGTTTTCCTTCAGCTACTTCCTTATGTTTTACTTAGTAATGGCCCACTCGCTAATGTCTGTGTGGATTTTACAAACCAAAGTGGGTGGGTCAACAATACCAATTGTCTCCTTAATAAATAGACACCTAATATATTTCTATCTAGGTCATCCCACAGGATGCCCCAAAACTGTTGCCACATGTTTTTCCCATTCATCTTGATCTTCCATAATGGTCCTCAACTCCTGTATCCCTTCCATACCAGCATCCTCTCGGAAGTTGTCGATAGAGGTCGCCTTCCTCTCCTCGTTCTTCCTTCTGTTGGTTACTAGAGCACGATCTTGTTAGCAATTTCATTCACATGTCTGATGTAGTGTCCAGCTAGTTTCATCCTACTATGCTGTACCTTCAATGTTACTTTTGGTAGTCCCTGGTATAAGTCAGCGTTTGTTGTATGACTCTTCCAGAAGTCATTGAGTGCCATTCTAAGAATCCTTGTGTAACAACCATCCAATTGCTTCTTCAATGCTTTAGTAAGCGTCCATGTTTCAGCCCTGTCTAGAAGAACAGACTCTACTGTTGCCAGAAACAACCCCACTTTCAATTTCCTAGCTAACTTTGATCTCCATACCTTTCTCAATTTGTGGCATGCGCTCCAGGCAAGAGCTTTCCTTGCTATGATGTCTTTTTCAGTACATTGTGTCCATGCACCAAGGTATTTGAAATTTTCAACTACCTTCAGTGACTTATTGTCTCTCATTGACACAGGTATTTTGTGGTTGAACACTTGCAGCTCTGTTTTCTTTGTGTTACAGTACAATCCAACCTCCCCCAATACCTGCTCTAATCTGCTCAGCTCCTGTGCCCGATCAGTCCTCTCTGTTAGTAATGCCAGGTCATCAGCATAGTCTAAGTCAGTCACTGTTACTGCTTGATGCTGTCTTCTTCTTTACCTATACAATTTGAATCTCAGTTCTTCTTCCTTGCCCTCATACATTCAACGCATTACATAGTCCAGAATTATGGCGAATAGATAAGGTGCTAGCATGTTGCCTTGTAATACTCTGGTTTTAACTAAGTATCCTGTCTTTCCATCAGGAGTGATCACTTTTGCTCTGGTGTTCTCGTACATCTTACTTATTGCTCTCAGAATTCTTGGTGGAATATCATATGCTTTAAATATCTTCATTATCATTCCTCTATGTACTGAATCAAAAGCCTTTTTAAAGCCTCTAGCCAGGTTACTGAATGTTCCAGTTCAAATCAGTTACTGTAAACATATGTGAGTATAGAGATCATTATTTTTTTGTCCATGTTCTCACAGATGAGATTAATTTGCACCACTACGAGCTGTCATGGTGAGAAGAATGTAGTTAAGTATGGTTTTCTTGTTCATGTTGACCACGATGTGAGATGAGTTTGGTCATATTTTATACCAACACATTATTCACAAAAGACAAAGATCATTGAGAAAACTAAAAAGAAATGGTGTTTTAAGAAACTCCAAAAGACTTATGTTCCATCATGTTCAGAGTACTTTGTTGGTCTTGTCATATCAGAAATGTAGTGAACTAATAATTGGCTTGTTAATCTACAACCAAACAGCACTATTCTGTCTATATCTACTCACTAAAATATATGTGCAGGCATGGCTGGGTGGTTAAAAAGCTTGCTTCTCAGCCAGGTGCTATTGTGTCCCACTGTGTGACCACTTTGTGCAAGTGTCTTCTATAGTCCCAGGCCAAGCAAAGCCTTGTGAGTAGGTTTGGTAGATGGAAACTGAAAGAAGTCTATCGTGTGTATTGTGTACCTTTGTCTAGACATCACATGATAGTTGTAATTGAGAATCATTGTTATACAAGTGAAGTTGAGTCTGAAAAACATGTCTGGTCATAGGGAAACATTGTTTTGCTTGGAAATGGGTGAAGATTGATAACAGGAAGAACATCATGCTTTAGAAATATGCTTCAACAAATTCTGTCTGACTTATGCAAACCTAGAAAAGTATAGCAGAGACTCCAGATAAGAAGATCTGAAGAAGGAATTGTAATTCCGAAATATAATCGGACTATAGATAACCAAATTACAACAGGTATATAATCCATTTTTTGTTCTATAGTGCATTGTTTTACCATTCTAAACTTTTTATTCTTTAGAAAAGTAGATGTTAAATGATGATATATATAAAAATCCAACCAATTGCTTTTTGTACCAGCACTTCAAGTTCAATACATGACTGAAATTCCATCCATAATCTTCCTCAGATCATGTCAATCCCTGCTGATTTCAATGCAGGTGATACTAGGATAGCTGTATTTTCTGGACCAATGATTTAAAGCATGTGCAGATAAATCATACTGCTTAGTCAAGTTCATCTTTTGTGTTTGATTTCAGGAATGATATCTATCTATACTAATATTTGCAAACAAAATGTATAGTAGGAGTGGCTGTGTGGTAAGTAACTTGCTTACCAACCATATGGTTCCGGGTTCAGTTACACTGCGTGGCATCTTGGGCAAGTGTCTTCTACCATAGCCTCGGGCCGAC
>NW_026324904.1:0-302 GCF_001194135.2 Octopus bimaculoides
ATGTGATCAGTTTGACACTAAGCGGTTGGCATCAGTAAATGTCAAACATAAAAAGTGGGTGATACATTGAGTGGATTAGCTACTTATATAGCAAAATGCTTACATCAGTTGATACTTAAAAGGTTTGTTATTGTTGCTATAAGTTTAGACATTGATACAGTTGCACTTACATATGGATAGATGTATGTTTATTTAACTTATGAGTTTCAGAGAAAGATTTACCACAAATGTCACAGTGATATGACTTCTCTCCTGTATGAATACGTTTGTGTTTAGTTAAGTCACTACTTTGAGAGAATGAT
>NW_026324905.1:0-254 GCF_001194135.2 Octopus bimaculoides
CATTATTCTCTTTAACCCGGGCAAAGCCGGGTATTTCTGCTAGTACATTATAAATTCAATATGATAAGAAACAGTTTATTTGACTTCACGGCAGGTAATATATCGATTTGTTTTACTCTAACATAAGATTGTGCTTAAAGCTGTGAGATAAACAGCATAAGCAATTAGCTGAGAACATATCAAAGAGAATTTAAAACATTGGATGTGGAAAATACGTAGGAAGTGTCAAATACTTACAAATATACAACATACGT
>NW_026324906.1:0-207 GCF_001194135.2 Octopus bimaculoides
GTGTGTACTTGTGTATATTCTGCCTATATTTCTGTTCACACCTTTCAATGCCAGAAAGCCCACAAAGACATTTCAAGATCCACAAAAATCGGAAGTTATCTGCAGCTTTTGATGGTCCAAATCGGATATTCAATGTGCAATCGAATATGCATGTATGTATATATACGTATGTATGTATGTATGTATATATGTATGTATGTATGTATG
>NW_026324907.1:0-260 GCF_001194135.2 Octopus bimaculoides
TATATATATATATACATATACACACACATATATATATATATATGTATATACACATATATACATACATATACACACACATATATGTATATACATACATGTATATATATATACATATACATATACACACACATAAGTATATACATATATGTATATATATATATACATACATATATACATATACATACACATATATGTATATACATACATCTATATATATATACACATACATATATATATATACATATAAACACACATATATG
>NW_026324908.1:0-295 GCF_001194135.2 Octopus bimaculoides
TAAATAGGTCTTACAGCTGTTTCCAGGATATTTATTATATCCCTTCATTGAAGACAGTGTGAGAAGATGGTTAAGTAATAGTTATACAAAATAGAGAGTGAGGTGGAGGAATGAAAATAGATGTGAGATATGCAAGGATATTGTATTTGTAGATCCATTATTTAGGCAGAATGGTATACATATAAGATTCCAATACCTTATGAGTAAAATCCAATAGTATTTAAAGTATATGTCTATATATATATTATATATGTGTGTATATCATCATCATCATCGTTTAACGTCCGCTTTCCAT
>NW_026324910.1:0-309 GCF_001194135.2 Octopus bimaculoides
GTATGTATGTGTGTGAATGTGTGTGTATATGTGTGTGTATGTGTGTGTATGCATGTGTGTGTATGTGCGTAGGTGTGTGTATGTATGTATGTATGTACGTACGCATGTATACCTGCATGAATATGTATTAGGAGGTTTGGAAAGTAATTTTACCACAATGAAATATAAATCAACCAATCATGTTAGAACCAAGGTTGAATGGGTGGGGACTGTCGCAAAATAGTTTATATCACCTCTTCTATCCAACAGGATGTCATACATAGTTATTCTGGTAATTAAACCCAAGGAAGATAAGAACTTTATGTAACA
>NW_026324911.1:0-451 GCF_001194135.2 Octopus bimaculoides
ATGACGCATGTGTACGAACAGCCATGCTCCATGGCAGTGAAACATGGGCCATGACTGCTGAAGAGATGCGTAGGCTTGCAAGGAATGAAGCCAGTATTCTCCGATGGATGTGTATTGTCAGTGTGCATACTCGACTGAGTGTAAGTACCTTGAGAGAAAAGTTGAACCTAAGAAGCATCATTTGTGGTGTGCAAGAGAGACGATTGCGCTGGTATGGTCTTGTGGCGAGAATGGATGAGGATAGCTGTGAAAAAGTGCCACAGTCCAGCAGTTGAGGGAACCTGTGGAAGAGGTAGGCCCAAGAAGACCTGGGATGAGGTGGTGAGGCATGACCTTCGAACATTGGGCTTCACCGAGGCGATGACTTCTAACCGAGACCTTTGGGAATATGCTGTGCATGGGAAGACCCAGCAAGCCAAGTGAGACCTAAATCCAAGGCCTCTACCAGGGG
>NW_026324912.1:0-424 GCF_001194135.2 Octopus bimaculoides
GATGATTATAATGATGATGTTGATGACGATGATGATGAGGATGATGATGATGAAGGAGAGAATGATGACGACAATGATGACAATGCTGCTGCTGATGATGATATAGATAACGATGATGCTATTGATAATGTTGAAGATGATAATGAAGAAAATGATGCAGATGATGTCAATGATGTCAATGATGTTGATGATGATGGTGATGACGAAGGAGAAAATGATGATGATGATGATGATGCAAATGATGATTATGCTGCTGATGGTGTAACTATAAGTATTCATATATGCCATTAGTCACCCGCCGCTGCAATAACGAATTTAGCCAGATGATAGTAAATTGTTCATAGTCTAGCATGACTAATTGAATATAAATAAGACACACAAGTCACGAGTGTTGCTGTTTCATTTTATGTGAGCAAAAGTAATA
>NW_026324913.1:0-225 GCF_001194135.2 Octopus bimaculoides
TATATATATATATATATATATATATATATGCAAATATATACATATATATACATATATGCATATATATATATGTGTATATACATATTCATATATACATATACATATATACATATATACACACATATATATATATATTTACAATATATATATACATATAGATATATCATATACAGAATATGCACATACGTATGTGTATATTAATAGATGTATATATATATATATATG
>NW_026324914.1:0-588 GCF_001194135.2 Octopus bimaculoides
ACATCAGAAAAGAAGAGATCAGTATCACAAGACTAGATTATTTGAGACAGACCAGAGGAGATTTTATAACCAAAAATAACTAGTGGAGAATGAAGTACTGAAGATAAGAAACCTAATGCAGAGGAAAGACCCAGGACCAGATTTAGCTCAAGAGTATTGGCTAAAAAGAATTTAGTAGTTTACACAGGAGGTTGAGGGAACAACTTCAGGATTGCCTGAATGGAGGAATAATACCAGATTGGATGACTAGAGGGAGAACAATACTCCTTATGAAAGAACATGGGTAATACAGCTAGTAATTATAGACCAATCACTTGCTTACCATTAGTGTGGAAACTGTTAACAGGAATGATTTCAGAAAGCATTTATGAGGACCCTGACAACCAGAATTTACTACCAAAAGAACAGAAAGGTTGCAGGATCTATTATACATGGACAAAGCAGTTCTAAATTAAGTAAAAGCAAGAAAGAAAAATCTAACAATATCATAAATAGATTATAGGAAAGTCTATGACATCATCCCACACTCATGGATAAGTGAAGGTTTGAGTATATTCAGTATAGCAGACAACATAAGAGAATTAATTA
>NW_026324915.1:0-4045 GCF_001194135.2 Octopus bimaculoides
GCGGACGTTAAACGATGATGATGATGATGATGATATATATATATGTGCATATATATATAATGATTGTTGGAATCTTTTTTGCTTATTCATGGTTAATCCTTGCTACTGTCTCATTTTGGGGAGCTAGAATTGCCCTTTCATACAACCATTTATGTGAATTATAAAATCATTATTACTTAAGTCTGGCAGGGGAATTCATTGCAAAGCTAATTTTCATCCAATATGAGTTTTTTTTTTGTCAACACATATCTGCTCTCACACATAATTTCCTACTTACACAAGTAAAATTATCACTTTTAGAGTTTATTGTTGGTCATAGATTAATGTTTGTTTTCTTTCATTTCAGGTTTTCCCTTTATGCTGGAAAGTTTTCTACCTGAAGGATTGTAATTCAACAGACTTAGTTGAAACAAACTCTGTAACATTCATCAGCATTTTTCTTTTTTTAGATTAAAAATGTGCCAAACATCCTGAGCTGAATAGTAAGATAACTGTGACCAAATTTTCAATTTAAACTGACACAAAATATTACAAATGAATCCTCTGAAGTAAACACCAAGAGATTTAGATAGAGAAGATATAGTTCAGTGTGAAACTTGTTGGAACATTTGTATTTTTATTGAAATTTCTTTTGTGTTTGTAAATGTGTTCATAATGCATCAATATTTTGAAAAATTGCTATATTTAATATGATTTAAATACCTGAAACACTTTTCTGGTGTGAAGTTTATGTGAAAACAGTTTTTCAAAAGAGTAGTTTGTCTGCATGTGAATGTGTTAAGATGGAGGAAATGTACTACTGTGAATTTTGTAATAAGTTTCTTTCTACCAGTCAAGCATTGAATGCTCATAAGCTCATTCACTCAAGGGAAAGACCTTACCGATGTGAGGATTGTGGGGAAGCATTTACTCTGAGTAATGAATTATTATCACATAAATGTGCTTTTCATGTAGGAGACAGACGTAAGCACTGTGAAATTTGTGGTAAATCATTTTCTAATAATCCTAAGTTATCTCATAAATGTGAAATTCATGCAACACAAAGACCTTACCACTGTGAAATTTGTGGAAAATCATTTTCTCAAAAAGGAAGTTTATCAACTCATGTACGTACCGTTCATATTGGAGAAAAGCCTTACAAGTGCAATGTTTGTGATAAACGTTTTGCTGTACGAACATCATTAAAATATCATAGCTACCTTCATACAGGAGAAAGGCCCCACCATTGTGAAGTTTGCGGGCACACATTTACTAGAGTGGTGTGCTTAGAAAAGCATAAACGAATACACACAGGAGAAAAACCGTACACTTGTGAAGTTTGTGGAAAAGCATTTTCAAGAGGATTTAGCTTAAAAAGACATCGAATTCTTCACACTGGATTAAAACCTTATGTTTGTGAAATCTGTGGGACAGCATTTTCAGATTACAGTAACTTGGCTGGCCATAAACGTGTTCACACTGGTGAAAGGCCATATCACTGCGAAATTTGTGGGAAAGCATTTTGTACTAACCGTAGCCTTTCATCTCATAAATATAGTCATAGTGGTGGAAAACCATACCACTGTAACATTTGTGGGGAAACATTTTCTCTTAGGAGCTACTTATCAACTCACAGAAATAATATCCATATTGGAGAAAAGCGCTACCATCGCAAAGTTTCTGGGAAAGCTTTTTCTAAAAAGGATTCACTTAAAAAAACACAAGCACGTTCACGCATGAGAAAATAGCACTCAAAACTGACCTTGCCTGTGCTGGTACCATGTCAAAAGCACCTAGTGGACTCTGCAGTGTGTTTGGTGTTAGGATGGGCATCCAGCCGGAAAAGCCATGCCAAAACAGACACTGAAACCTGGTGCAGTCTTCTGCCTATCCAGCTCCTGTTAAACTGCCCAACCTATGCCAACGTGAAAAATGGATGTTAAATGAAGATGATGATGATACATGCACGTATATATATATGTATGTTTATATTCATATACCTCTGGTTGACCCAAAGACCTCTCTTTCCTTCTGTGTCCCTCTTCAGATTCTTACCATCTTCATATCTTTCTTTCTTGTTCCCTTCCCCACACACTTACCCATATCCGCCCATATAAAGCGGGATAGTACTGCATATCCCTACACAACCCATCCTATCAATACTTCATCTCTTTCTTTCGTAGTAACCCTTGACCTTTGACACTAATCCCTTCCCCTTTTACCTGTACTTTCTAAAAGATAAAAGATTTATAGAGAGCAAAAAAAAAAAAAAAATAAAATTAATTAATCACAAAAACAATCTGGAAAATATTCATAAGAACTTATTTTTGAAATTAAAATAAAATGAAAAAAAAAAACGGGAATAAGTCTGCTTCCTGAGACTTTCTTTTGGGGGCATGTGTAAAATCTGGGATGTTTATATATCCTGCATATCATAAGAATCGTGTTTTATGAATAGGTTTCCATCCTTATGTGAGGATGTTTGCTTGTACTCAGTTATAGATGTGTGACTAAGAAGCTTGCTTTGTATCTCTGTGGCTTGAGTTCAGTCCTTCAGTATGAGACCTTGGGCAAGTGTCTTCTACCAATACTTCTTGATCACACATCCATAACTGTGTACATAGAAACTTCTTCACATAGGCTTGTGTTGGCCAAAACCATCAGAGTGAAATTTAGTTGACTGACTGTGTGGAAGCCTGTTGAAGGAACCATTCCAAAAACCACTATGGCTGTGTGGTTAAGAAGTTCATTTCTCAAATACATGCTAGCATGGGAAACGGATGTAAAGTGATGATGATGATGGTGGTGATAGTGGAGGTTTTGAATTCAGTCATACTAAGTGGTGTCTGGGTTAGTGTTTTTTAATATAGCCTTAGGCTAACTGAAGTCTGGTTGAAGTTGATAGACTGAAAGAAGCCCATTATATGTGTGTGAAGGTGAGTGGCCTAGTGGTTAAGGTGTTGTACTCGCGATCTTATGATTGTGGTTTCAATTCCTGGTCCTAGTCGTACATTGTTTTCTTTATTTCATTTTGCTTTATAATAAGTTTAACATTTGACATGTGCCACACTGTGCACCTGTACAGGTGATATCAACCTGGAGAGAGTGAACGATGTACAGTACAAACATTTGATCACTATAAGCAAATCATCATCGCAGTTTGTTCAGCAAGAAATTGTAGAAACCTCGTCTGTCAATTAAGAAAAGGGAGAACACCATATATTTCTAATTTATATATATTCTCTCATATATATATATATATATATATATGTGTGTGTGTGTTTGAAGATGCGCACAAATTTTCCTTTATTTGTTTATGTAGTTGCTTATTGAATACCATAGTGGCAAACTATTTCATAAATCTGAATTATACATGTATCGCAAATATTTTAAAAATTTGTTAGAGAACATTCCAGAAAAATGTAATTTTAATCAGTTATATAAACCAACTTTTTTGACCAGTAACTAGTTTGATAAGTGCCTGTGCACAAAGCTCTCGGTCTTTGAGTCACCCTGTTACTTTCATTAAACTTTTGGCTCCCGTGCCAGTGGCACGTAAAAAGCACTATGTGAACATGATCGATGCCAGACCCACCTGTCTGGGTCCTGTGCCAGGAGCACATAAAAGGTACCCACTACACTCTCGGAGTGGTTGGCGTTAGGAAGGGCATCCAGCTGTAGAAACATTGCCAGATCAGACTGGAACCTGATGCAGCTGCTGGCTTTCCAGACCTCAGTCAAACCGTCCAACCCATGCCAGCATGGAAAACGGACGTTATACGATGATGATTATATATATATATAGGAAGAATTCACAAAAGAAAAAAACCAAAAGACGAAGACAGGTAGTGTAGACAACAAACAGATGTATTAGTATAACGCTCGGGAAGTGAAAAAGTCTTTAACGTTTCGAGCCTACGCACTTCCACAGAAAGAAACAAGGAGAGAGAATAAAGAACGTGTAGTGGCTAGCAATCTATCATGGTGAATATGTGTGTGAAGGTGAGTGGCCTAGTGGTTAGAGTGTTGTACTCGCGATCTTATGATTGTGGTTTCAATTCCTGGT
>NW_026324915.1:4331-11547 GCF_001194135.2 Octopus bimaculoides
TTATTATTATTATTATTATTATTATTATTATTATTATTGATTCTGGGTTTTATTGGCCACAAGGGCTAATATAAATTAAAAACATGTAAGGACAAAGACAGGACGAAGGTTACAAAGGGTTTTGGCCGAAAAGAAAACGTTCGTGTAAACAATGGAAAAACAGAAAAATATAACAAATAAAACTCCCGCGCTTGAAAGGTTACACGTGGAAAAAACCCCCATAAAAGCCACGGGAGCCTGGTCAGCGTAATGTAAATAAAATGTCATGTTTTGGGCATGCCTTTTGGCCTGCCCTCTGTGTATGTACGTACATACATACATATATACTTAGGATAACGGTGAAAAACCGCAACAACGGTAAAATATGCATCTGTCGCTTCCAGAACGATATCGTTCACAGAAATATTCCTCGAGGCTGGAGAGTCTTTAATGAGACGAAAAGTAAAGGTCTCAAATAGCTTAAATAAAGAACTTAACGTTATCGAGAAGTCCCACCTCAAAAAGTACTTTTAGATATTGAAAATACACTCAGATTCTTGTATGAGAAAGAAAGGATAAAAAGAGAAACCACAGCAGCTGAAAATATAAAACGAACCCTAAAGCTTTCCACAAATTTGTAGAAGAATATGCCTCAGTGTACTATAAGATAGGGCCTTTGTTTGAAGAAAATATCTCACTAACTGCAAATCCCTAGAGGATTAGCGAAATGGTCGAACTATTTTAAAGTGTTTCCATCTCTCCACTGTTAAACATGAAAAAAAGCTATCTCGCTGAGTTCTTCAACACCGTATATCCAAACAGGGAAGAGACAACCATCGATTACGCAAACAAAAGAAGCGGGTGTAACATTGCTGAGATGAAATCAGCGTTATTCTTTTTAAAGACACACAAGGGAGCTCTCGTAAAACCATTGCGGATCTGCAAACAAACTGCCACCAGAATATGGTGAACCAGTAGGTATTGCAATCTAAGAGGTAGAGTCGATGCATGACTTACGAACTCACATGAGTAGCGATGCGTCGTTCCGTGTTCATATAGCTAAAATGTCCAGTTTCCTCGCACGTATCAAGCTTACAAGAATGTTAAAAGAAGTTATCATATGCCCGATCCACACGGGAGGTAGCAGAGTAAATGCCAAAAATTATAGGTCTATATGTCTAACCTCACATGTCAACAAAACTACGGAGCTCGTTGTTAGAAGGTTCTTAGAAGAAAAAAGCTTGCTCAGTAATATACAGCGTTACTTTCATCCAGGAGGAAGTTGCCTCACATAGCTACTACAGCATTATAACTGGGTACTGAAACGACAGGTCAGCCATTGAAATGTGGATGTGATGTATCTCGACTTTGTCAAGATCTTCCACAAAGTTGATCACGAGATGATGTCACAAATTTCGTGACCTTGGCGTCGTTGGTCAACAGGAGGAATGACTGCATGAGTGTTTTGTTTCTTTTTTTTTGGGGGGGGGGGGATCACAGCCGATTTTGGTCCTCTTTCAGACCTGCCTTTTATCATACAATCAGCCATTCTCACCAGCTACGCTGATGATACACAAAAGTATTACAAACAGTCAAAGACCCTGAAGACATCCCAAAGCTACAGAAATATTTGAACGCAATATAGTCCAGGCTGAAGAAAGCAATATGCACCTCAATGCTGACAAGTTCCAAGCACCCCACTGTCGATCCATATATATATATATATATATATATATACATATATACTAGCAAATGCACCGGCCTTTGGAGGGTGTAATTTATTATTATGGTGCACTCCTGTGGACGGTTTAAGTTGAATTAGACTGCAGTTAGAAGTCATTTCAAGTTGATAAGCGTAAAATGAATAATTACCATAAATATCGTATAGTAATTTCCAGTTAATAAATATTTCCTGTAAATAAATGCTTATATATTGTTATCAGTGTCCTCATCTTGTTTGTCATAGTTACAACGTTTCGCAGACAGCTCGTTGCTCAATACGCTGGAAATGTTTGAATCTAGAAAAAAACAAACAAACAAAAAAAAGCAACGAAGGAGACTACATCACATATGCTGGTAGAGTTAACAGAGAGTGTGAAAAGTTCAAACTGGACGAATTAACGCCAGATATGTTCGAATGCCTGATATTTACAGAAGGACTAACTGCAGAAAAAGACACAGAAGTATGAACAAGAATTTTCGCTAAACTGGAATAAGACAACGCTGTAACCTAACAACAAGTGTCAGAAGAGTGTGAAAGAATAGTAGATTTAAGACATGATACAGAGAAAATTGAACATAAAGATTGCTCCCTAGCGAAACAGGCAGAATAGAAATCAAGTGTGTACTAAAATACAGTACAGGCATAAGGAAACAAACCTATGTTTTGCATGTGGAGGTCTACAGCTGAGAAAAAAAAAACTGCCCATTTAAGAAAGCGGAATGTTTCCATCGGGGAAAAATTGGACATGTAAAAGCGCACTGTAAAACCAAAATAAAACGTAAGAACAAGGAAAAAAGAATAAACAAGATGTCGTCAAAAGAAAATGGCAATGTGACAAAGAGGAAATTCGCAAATGTGAAAATTAAAAATATAAGAGTAAAAATACAGTTAGACACTGGAAGTGATATTACCATTATAAATGAAGAAACTTGGAAGTATATCGGTAAGCCGAAATTAAGTAATTCTACACGTGTTACGGGTAAAAGATCATATTTAGTAGGTGAATTTGTGTGTATTGTGATGTTTCTTAATCAAATGAAAAAGGTAAAAGTATATGTGTTAAAGAATTCAGTAACTCTATTCGTGACAGAGTAACTGGAACTGTTCAAATTGTGGAATACGCCCATAAGCGTTTTCTGTGAGACTGTAGTCGTTCCAGTCGAAGGCTAGAACGCAGCTGAGGGACTGAAACGAAAAATAAAACAAAGTGCAACACCTGTATTTAAGCTAAAACGGAATGTAGTGGTCACGGCGCTAGAACAGTTAAATAAGGAACTTGAAAGCCTGGGAATAATGGAGAAGACGGACTACTCAGATAGGGCAGCACCTACGGTCTACGTAAAAAATAAAAATAAAATGTTAAGAGTTTGTGCAGATTTTTCAACGGAGCTGAGTGATTGCTTAATCTCACATAACTACCCATTGCCGAGTCCTGAGGAAATGTTCACAAAATCGAATGGAGGGAAATTCTCAATGTTAGACCTCTCGGAGGAATATTTACAAACCCAAGTAGAAGAAGAATGCTAACACTTATTAACCATTAATACACATCGTGGCATATTTATTTTTAAGCTGCTTCCCTTCGGTGTAAAAGTGGCCTTCCCATGTTTCAGCAAGTAATGGATACAATATGGGCGACTATGATTTTTCTATCTCCGATTTAGACGATATCCTAATAAAAGCGAATCATGTATATATATGTATGTATGTATGTATGTATGTATGTATGTATGTATATACTTAAATAAATATCTCCACTTGTTTAAGGTGAACCAATATTTACTTTAACTTTTCTGACTTTTCCTTCTCTAAAATTAAATAGAATATACCAAATTATTAGCAGAGAATAAATTTGTAATGTAATATATTAGAAATTCCCCCACTGGGTATTAAAATGTTTGCCAATTCTTTATAGTACTGTAACATAATTCTCTTATACGGCACTGTTATTATTAAAAGTCGTTGTCTAATTAAATAGTTATTCGAACAGTGTGTGTTACTAAAATATCTATTCTATGGCAGTTGTTGGTCAGAACAATATTACATACTCAGAAAGTAAAATTTATAATTAATTAACACAGTACTCGAAGGAAAGTTCGAAGATTGAAGTGATGTATTTATATAAACAGCTATATATTGTTTATTGGTGAAAACTGGGGGTTAAGGCGGTTTTGCACCTCTCCTTGAAAAATACATTTTTTTGAAAATGTTTTTTAGGATTCTTACGTTTTAGGTGTCGGAGATTACGAATATGCAAAACAACTTTTTTTTAAATGCAATTTAGAATTTTTTTATATGCAATTCTGCATGAGCCCCCAAAACTGAATATATTTTGTTGTGTCTAGGGAGAGTCGTTACGTCAATATTAACAACAGACGCATTGGCTCAATTGCTCTCCTTTATTATTACTCAACTACATATTTCCAATTGTTTATGGTGAAAGGCAATTTGTCCTATCATTACTGGAAACATAGAATTCAGTGTAATTTTTAATCTGATATTAAAGCCAATATATATGTTGGTATTTCCACCAAGTAATTCTTTTCAATGTTTATACAATACAAACACGGACTCTAAACTTTCCTCATAATCATCAAGCGATATAATATAATGATAAGACGTGTGTATGCTCTGTATATATACTTACACTCAGTGAGCTGCTGTCAATACATGTGTAGGATCAATCAAAGTACCTCCACATACACTAATCCTGTCATCTGTGGGTTGGTTAAATATTTAGAGATGGACAATAGATGGAAATTCACAGTTTCGTGCTTGAGATCCACCGACGATCTGCGTTTCATGTCCTGAAAGAAAATCACCAACGCAAATAAATATACATTTATACAAATACATATTTGTAGATGAATTATTGTTGAATGTCTACGATATATCTATCGCTGTATTTTGTATGGTTGTAATTGAATAAGCAGCAATTAGATGAAAAAAATCAGTTCTAAACTTGCTATTCACATTAAATTAACGATTTAAGAATATATGTAGAATTTACTTATACAAGTATTAATAACGATATCAGTCGGTATGGAGACGAGTTTTGAAAAGTCTGAACATAAAGAATCACCCGGTCGGGAGACATGATTTACCAGCAGAAACTGAAGCAATCGCAAAAAGAAGGCAACAGAGAGACAGCATGGTGGCACTAGACGTTTAGTTACTTGTGTATAAGAACTGAACTGATGCTAAAGTTATGGAGACTGTGGTATTTATAGGTAAGTATCGTTAGGGCAACAACTTTGAGGAAAGAACAGCTGTAATTATTCATCAATGCACTCACAATATAGCAAAGAACAACAGATATGTTTTTATGTAAAGTATTACATGTTACATCATATATATGATCAATAAAATTTTACATTAACTTACAAAAGGAATCTTCTAATTTCTATTGAAAACAGCCATGTTTTGAAATTTTACATTATCTTATAAAAGGAATCTTCTAATTTCTATTGAAAACAGCCATGTTTTGAAATGTATTGTAATATTTGAAATTCGCATAACGTCGAATGAGTTTCCATATTCTTATATGTATACATTAATAACAATTACTCTTTGTGTGATGACATATATTTTATTGTGTGATGACATATATTTTATTGTGTTGATAGGCGATTTTTATGGTATGTTGATCCACTTAAGTATTTTATCATTGTTCATAAATATCGTATAGTAATTTCTAGTTAATAAATATTTCCTGTAAATAAATGCTTATATATTGTTATCAGTGTCCTCATCTTGTTTGTCATAGTTACAACGTTTTTTTATACAGTGATCTACGCTTAACTTCGAACCGAACCCTACATTAAATCTACGGTTATGGTTTTTCCTCATTCTATTGTTAGTTATTCTTCTTACACGTGATGCTGCTTACTCTTTCCTCTCGAATCAATGTATATATTATTTGCGTGACACAGAGATGGAACTCACGCTCATTACCTGTCATACTCGTTATAAATGCTTATATTCAGTGTCCCATTATCCTTTAAGATAATCATGTGGTGGAAATTAGAAGGGGTGTTAAACCTAATTCTTATGGTCATTAGTCTAATATTCTTTCAGTCACAAGCGGAGGCTCCTATATAGTATTTATCTCAAGAAATCTATGACCTTAACTTCTGCTTTGTCCGAAACTTTGCTCTTATCGCAAGTTGCAGAGTCAGACGTAGTCGCATTAAATGGAAATTTAAAAGTGGAATGAGCACTCCTACCCCCGGGCAGTAGAGTTGCAGCAATCCCAGAAGAAGCCACAGCCAAAGCGATCCCTTTCTGTTGCCTTACTTTTCCAAAAAAGAGCCTCGTAACGAATGTTTTACATGTTCCTGCTGGGACATCCAAAAAAGAAAATGCCTCCTTTGTGATCCCGAATGGAATCAACAGCGATGTTGTAAGCCCGCTGCTGCTCTTGCAACAACTTTGGCTCATTTTCGTTGATGTGTCGTTCATGGGGATTAACGTCATATGATATTTCCTGAAAGATGCCTGTTGAAAGCGTGTGTGAACCCGTTCGATGGACTTTCGGTAGCCCATAAGATGGAAGTTCATTTCCGCCGGCAGATAAAATTCTATCTTCAATGTCAACGAGAGCTCTGTTGTAGAATTCGTCGCTAAGACCTACGTCCAAGCCAGGAAGCAGCAGTTGTCCATGATGTTTGAAGTCTTCAGAAAGATCTTTATATTTCTCCGACGGAGATACAGGATCACTGAGCTCGCATGTTTGCAATAACACCACAAATTACTCTCGGAGTCTACTTGCTCATTGCCATGTAGCTGCCTCCGCCAGTGTTGCAACACACTAAGCACCGTCTTCTAGCAGCCCACATTTAAAGCAGGTTTCGCGGTATGTGGTACAAACTCCTTCCTTAAAACCTTTCATGTCGAAGGCGCAGATAGAAACACTCCCGTTGGCTCGGATGAACTGTGTAAACTCTCCCGAGGCAATGGAAGAATTTATGCTGGGATGTCCATCAACGGTGGATATTTCCAATGAAAAACTTGCGTTTAAGTCTAATGTGCATATTCGATTTATCAGCGTTACGGAAGGCCTACGAACGTACACAGAGAATACCTTAATGTTAGGTTATTAAAAGGAGGACTTCTATCACTCTATACCATTTCTAATGCCTTTAGAGCATAATGATACACTTCAATTATAGCTGCAATACATATATGTTTGTATTGAAGGATTTCTAATTCTGTATGTTGATTTTTCTTTTAATGGTTTCAGTCTTTAACTGAAGCCATGTTGCAGCACACTTTTTAATTGACGATTATATCGAACAAAGTTGCATTGACTGGAATGCACTTTATTCACATCGCAATGCTGAACAGAAATGTGAGGATACGTAACCAGAATATATCTACTACGAAAAGGTATAATCAGAAATGGTATTAATAGAAATTATACCATCCAACAACGGCTGCCCACAAATGTCATCAGTGTACTACCTCCAGTTGCTACACAATGTTGTTGCTAAAACAATATAAAATGCCAATCGG
>NW_026324915.1:12082-12754 GCF_001194135.2 Octopus bimaculoides
CTGTAAGTGAAACATTAAAAATATGCAACATTTCTCAAGTCTAAAACGTGACATTGTTTTATTTTATCTAAATTCCTATAAAGGGGCTTTATATCTTTGTTAGAAACCAGCTCTTTCCCCAGAGGAAGGTTTCAAGTAATTAAAAATCAGAATGTGTGTTTGTGTACGTGTGTGTTTACCTACATGTATATAGTAATAATAATAATGATCCATGGATGGAATTTATAAATATTTTATCAGTACGCGCGTTTCTCCAAATCACATGTTTTTCTGACCATTGCCCGCATTTCTGCGTACTCGAAAACGTTTCCTGTAAACGAACTTGAAAGATATATATCTATGTATACAAAGAATATAAAGTAAGTCTGGAGATATGAGATGAATATATTTCACCAGTTGATAAACATTACATAGTACTATCGTAAATTTTACAAACCAATACAGATATAGGAGAGTAGTTTTCAGATCGATAGTTTATCATCGTTACATCAATGTTCCAACTACGGTATGCACATACAAAAAAATATTCTTAAAAAATTTTCCATTGTTGTTCTGTACATTATAAATTAGAAGATGTGTTTTTCTATGGGTATAGCGGAGTTGAAAAATTGATGTAACCATGACAATCTGTTACATGATCAGGAAATCCTCAACAATTACACTGGTCAACAC
>NW_026324915.1:13848-15005 GCF_001194135.2 Octopus bimaculoides
CACACACACACACACACGCACACACACATATATACGACAGACTTCTTTCAGTTTCCGTCTACCAAATCCACTCACAAGGCTTTGGTCGGACCGACGCTATATTAGAAAACATTTGCTCAAGGTGCCACGCAGTGGAACTGAACCCGGAACCAGGTGGCGCGTAAGCAAGCTACTTACCACACAGCCACTCATACACCTATATTCTATAATTTCTGCACTTAATAGTTCATATTTACATGTATGAGCACCTGGTTCACAAATTTCATATGTTTAACACATGGTTTCGCGTCAAAAACGTTTTTACCTTGTTATAATTATGTATATTATCAGTTTTTATATATTTCATGACTTTATGTGTATATTCATGAATTAGTATATATATATGTTTTCAGTCAATGGATCATGTGGTGTTTTGACAAATAATGCCATTCAAGAGCTCTGTTAAGAACTTCTACGGCATGCACCGTATTTTCCTCACAACACCTTCTGGTTATCATCAACGCCTCGACGTCAAGACCTCGACGTCAAGGCCTCGACGTCAAGGCCTCGACGAGCTAGTTCCAATTCCGCTTTTCATACTTAGGGCTTTTCGTCACTTACTATTCTCGTAATTGTGATGTCGCTTGTTCATTCTAATTGAACTGGAGTTTATTGTGCTTGAGTGACCCAAGGAGTTAACTCAGACCCATTAACTTATAATACAACGCTTAATAGTTCATCAACGCTTATAGCGAGACTTATTGTGACACAGGATAGTTACCCAATGGGAATTAGGTGTAATCCCTGCTTTTATTGATCATAAGTTTCCTTCTAAAACAAAGGCTCCCACATGGTATTCATCACTAACCATGTCTTACGAGCAAACTATCTCATTGCAGCATATGCACTTCTAGTCATCGTATCTTGAAGTGTTGTTCATTATCTCTTATCTCGACTTTGTTCTACAAGGGTTGCTGACTTTAATTTCCTTTCACAATTGATCAATTATGATTGGTTTTTCAGGTCTCTCCAGAGAATGTAACATAACATTACTACAACTAATTTACACACAGCTATTAGTCGTGGTATTCTCTCCTTAGCATCAATTTAAACATTTTATACGAACCGTTAAATTAGAGTGAAAGAAAATTTAACTTATGATCATACAATTTAGATTT
>NW_026324915.1:15153-16188 GCF_001194135.2 Octopus bimaculoides
GAATATAAGCGTTGATAATAATATGTAAAGTGATATGGTTGCTCAGATGTGAGTGAGTTCTAGAGGGACAAAAAGGGAACCACATGTAAGATGTGTAAGGAATGGAAGAACAGGTATGATATAGATATTGAAATGAGGATAATCCATAGCCGTGGTTTTAATTGAGGGTTCGGTGCAGAGTACATAGAAGAGCGCGGATACGACAGGAGGCCAAATGCACAAAAGAGTACAACAGCTGAAATGTTCTAACTGTAAGAACCAAGATGACGGCACAGATACTAGAGGCGTAAAATTTATATGCTGCACAAAGATGCATCACTGATATGGCTCTAAAATTTCATTTATTACCAAAATAAGGGCAACTTTAAGGTTTAGATACAGAGATCATTTTTATATATATAAAGAAAGCTTGTGTTATTATAATGAACAGAGAAATACCATTTTTGTTATGTAATATCGGGCAGAATACAAAAAGTGTAGCATTCTTGATAGCAATAGGTTCGCGAGGTATTGCGTAGTCTGGGCGTGGAGTCTCCAGAAGAAGCGGGACTGGGAGTGTCTTATGATGTTATCAGCCTCATGTATGCAAACTTGGTCAAGGGATAAACTTCGAAGCTTGATGGATAGCGTTTGCTTTTCCAATCTTGCATGAGTTGGAAGACTTTGTTGGGGCAAAACATTCATGTTGCCAACCCTCACCTGCTTTTTAAGTAAGATCATATTTCACCAAGACCTGTGTGTGTCCCTGCTGAGAGTGAGATGTGGCAAAAAACCGAAAGTAGCACTGAGAGAACACAAATTTAATACACTGACAATTAATACGATTATGCTTCTGAAATGTTAATAGAAACAAGATGATATCGAATATTCTTAGATTTCAAAATATAATTTTGTTATACTTCTGGTTGCGGAATCCTGCAGATGGGTTCCGTTTTGTATTTCAAATATGAACAATAAAAATATCAACCATTTGGGAATTAGTAACTGAGGATAATCTGCTAACTACTATTATAATCTCTAAGAGATACAAACTTA
>NW_026324916.1:0-527 GCF_001194135.2 Octopus bimaculoides
GGTGGTGGTGGTAGTGGTGGTGTTGGTAGTGGTGGTGGTGGTGGTGGTGGTAAAAGTTGGTGATGATGATGGAGTAGGGAAAGGAGGACGTAATGTTATTGTTGTTGTTATAGTTTACTCCAACCCCAGCAAGGTCAAACCTAATCCAGCAAATCTATATTATCAAAGACGCTCCATCCATGACCATCCCTTTCTTAAACACAAGACACAGTTTACTTCGGATTACGTTATCCAATGTTCATCGAAAAATACCTTAGGAATGAGAACCCAGGTTCGAAATTTCCCCAAGACACCTGATGAAGGCTGGAGGGTATACCAGCCGAAACGTTGTGTTAACAACAAACAAGATGAGGACAAATATCCGTCAATTGTAAATAATGTAAATAATTCCTCATCTCTTGAATATAGAACTGAATAATAATAATAATAATAATAATAATAATAATAATAATAATAATAATAATAATAATAATATCGAAAAATACCTTAGGAATGAGAACCGAGGTTCGAAATTTCCCCAAGACACC
>NW_026324916.1:3736-4597 GCF_001194135.2 Octopus bimaculoides
CAAGTATGGACGCTTACAACAAATTAAAAGAACGAAAACAAATATGGACGCTTACAACAAATTAAAAGAACGAAAACAAGTATGGACGCTTACAACAAATTAAAAGAACGAAAACAAATATGGACGCTTACAACAAATTAAAAGAACGAAAACAAGTATGGACGCTTACAACAAATTTATGAAAAGGCTTTGGACAAAGTGGTTAAGATCTCTATACCAAAATCATACAAACAAGCCTCTCAAGACATACATAGCACATTTTCAATAGCTGTCTACACCAGCATCGCAATTCATCCCATCATTGTCTCCACAGTGCGCTCACAGTACATTTGGAAATTGAGAGACAAATGAGAAACCGCCAGTACCTTCTGGGTGATCTTAGATAAAGCTCAATAACTATTCAGTAGATAAAAGTAGACATAGGCGCAGGAGCGGCTGTGTGGTAAGAGGCTTGCTTCTCATTCACATGCTTCAAGGTTCAATCCTACTTACTGCATGGCACCTTGGGTAAGTTGTCTTCTACAATGGCCTCGGGCAGACCAAATACTTTTGAGTGAATTTGGTTGACGGAAACTGAAATGAATTCGTCGAATGTGTGTGTGTGTGTGTGTGTGTTTTGAGGATGGGGATGAGAGAGTGTTTGTGTCTTTCGCCCACCACTGTTTGACAACCGGTGTTGGTGTGCTTACGTCCTCGTATCTTAGTGGTCCGACGAAAGAGAACGATGGAACAAGTACCAGCCTTAAAAAATAAGAAAAAAGGTACTGAGATCGATTCATTCGACTAAAACCCTTCAAGGCAGGGCTCCAGCATGGCCGCAGTCTAAGCACTGGAACAAGTTAAAGAGGCAACCGTTTGTCC
>NW_026324917.1:0-1009 GCF_001194135.2 Octopus bimaculoides
TATTATTATTATTATTATTATTATTATTATTATTATTATTATTAGCAAAGCTGCGAGCAGGGAGAATCGTTAACACGCCGAACGAAATACTTAAGAATCTTTCGTTTATTTTTACGTTCTGAGTTCAAATTTCGCCGAGGTTTTTGCTTTTCCTCTTTTCGTGATCGATAAAATAAGTACCAGTTGAGCATTGGTCCAACCCATTCCCTCAAAATTTCGAGCCTTCTACCAATTCTAGAAAGAATTATGATTGTTGCGCTTGTGGATGCTAATTCAGTTAGCAGGTATTTTAGCTTGAGGTTTGGTGACAACTGGTCTCCTCAATTCTCAAGAATCTCTTTTAATATTCTTGTAGAATATAGATTGATACATTTCTGCTGGTGGACGATACAAATTTCAATTCCAATTTTTTCCAATTTTGGTATGGAAAGGGTTTTACGAGAATTAGTTATTTTCAGGTTGACAATGTTTTTCTTAAGACGTAAGCAGTAACTATGTGAATAATTTTTTGAAGATCCGATATCTTGAGGTTTCTTTATTATTTCTATTATAGCCTAGTGGTTAGGGTGTTGCACACACGATCGCGAGATCGTATTCTTGAGCAAAACACATCTCACGTTGCTCTGCAATCACTTTGACTCCTGACATGGTACACCTTGCATCTATTGAGACAATGTCGATTTGATTCAGGGAGTGAGCACATACGTTTGATCACTATAAACAAATTATTTGCGTAGGTCGTTCGGCATAAGGTGTGTCCGTCATTGTTATTATTATTATTATTGAGTGAGAGACCAGTGCATGCCATCAAAGTGACACTGGGGTAAAATATATGAAGCCCAGTATACCCATCATGACTACTCGTCTGATAAGAGTACACCAGACCCATGCATCACAACCATATATGCGCGCGACATGATGATCTCATATCAAGATAAACAGCGCATGATCTTGCAGGTGGGGTCCAGTTAGAATTTTCTTCAGGTCGAGTAGCCCATCCCGCTCAAAA
>NW_026324917.1:1019-1743 GCF_001194135.2 Octopus bimaculoides
CCAGTTAGAATTTTCTTCAGGTCGAGTAGCCCATCCCGCTCAAAAGGTCCCTGAATAAGGGTTGTTTAAGGATGTTGAACAAAACACTCATATTTCCAGAGGTGAATTACCCAAACCACAAAGGATTCTTCTCAACACACGCTTATGGTGCTCCCCCACTACTTCTGCTCGTGACCAGAGATGCACATATCGTCAGCCACCAAGGGACATACTCAACTGGTTAAGGCCAAGCAACCGACGAGCAAGTCTGTGGTATCGAGCAGAATATTTGATGTAGTTCATCTTTTATACAAGACAAAACAATGTACATGATAACATTTCCAATCAGATAAGATCAAAAGCCATGAGTGCCACTGCCTGGTACTGCATCAGAGCATTCATTTTATTATTACTATCATTATCATTACTGTTGTTGTTATGTGCGCTACCAAGACTTCGGGTTTTAGAAAAAATTTAGACAAGTCAACTTCTTTGATGATCGATACTTTTTCTGAAATTTCAGAACGCTTTTTGGTTGACTTCTGCATAATTCTAATTTAACGTAAAGTGTATAAACAGGATAAGAAGTGAATCCTTATTATTTATATAAAATAAAGCATATTGTTTATTCAAACTGACTTTCTTATTCTCGTAGTTCTAGTTTCAGACAACTGATGGACAAAGTTGTGCGAAACTGAAACCACTCATACTTACATATGCATACATACACATGCATATACACACA
>NW_026324918.1:0-427 GCF_001194135.2 Octopus bimaculoides
AAATCATAGGCAGTGAAACAGATTTCCGAACGCATAAAGGAAAATATTCAATCAAAGTAGTTGAATCATATATATTTATACACACCAACATAAATCATGCATGTACAGGCGTAAAGATTCACCAAGGGTATAAAGAATAAAACGAAACATACATAAACATATAGAAGTATGTATAAAAATATATAAAATTGCATATAAAATTACATATAAATAAAATTTACATGTAAGGAGTACATAGGAGGTGCAAAACGAATGAGAAGTTGATAGATATAGGATTAAAAACATCAGCCTTTAAAATGGCAAACCACCTGAATCGTCTAAAATCACTTATACAGATAGAATATAAGATAGAAATAACTCTAGATATCAAGGTTAAGAAAAACATAAATAAAATAGGAACAAAAAATAGGATGGTGTTATATATATA
>NW_026324919.1:0-363 GCF_001194135.2 Octopus bimaculoides
GCACATCTTCAATTTTCCCCATTCATGAGAGGCGCCCAGCCATCATTCATGTGAGAGTCCATCGACAGAATGTCCTCTCAAATTTCTATACAGCATATTTTGCCTTTTTTTCTTCAAGTATATAAGCAACAATTTCATTCCCGAGCAACGCCGGGTGCCTCTGCTGGTACTACATACACACCGCTCTCTCACTCTGTCTCACACACATACACACACACACACATACATCCAAAAATGATGGATGCATATGACAACACACTCCTTAACTCACTCACACTCTGTCTCTTACAAACACACACATACATAAATATAGACAAACATATTTACAAAGACACACGTGTGTATGCGCGCGTGCGCGTGTGT
>NW_026324921.1:0-214 GCF_001194135.2 Octopus bimaculoides
TACTACTACTACTACTACTACTGCTACTACTACTACTACTGATGATGATGTTGCTGATGCTGCTTCTATTACTACTACTACTACTACTACTAATACTACTACTACTTCTACTGGAGAAATCATCATCAGCATCGTCATTAATATGATATAGTGTTGATGATAATGAAGTTGTTGATGATGATGATGATGATGATGATGATGATGATGATGATGA
>NW_026324922.1:0-234 GCF_001194135.2 Octopus bimaculoides
GTTCTCATTGTTTATATTTCCAAGGTTTCAAATTTGTATATTTAAAAAGGTAGAGACTTTCAACGCGACAGTTTTTTATTCCATTTATTTAATTATTTACCATTCGATGTCAACATTTCTGTGCTCAACTCTATCCAGCGACTGATCCGTTGGATGTCTGACGTTTGGCACTTCCTCAGGAAAAGCTTCCATCAGAACAAATTACCAAAAAACACAATTAACGATCATAACAGA
>NW_026324923.1:0-348 GCF_001194135.2 Octopus bimaculoides
GTGTGTGTGTGTTTGTGTTTGCGTGTGCGTGTGTGCGATGGCACGTGGCGTAGCAGGTAGTATATTAGGCTCACGATCGTAAGGTGATGACTTCGGTTCACGGCACTCCATTCTGTCCTTGAGCAAGGCTTAGGGTTAGAGTATTTCATGTTACAGCAGTTCACTCAACTGGCAAAAATGAGTTGTAACTTCAGTTCAATGAGCCACCCTTGTCACATTTGGTGCGTCTCGCTGAATCTCCCTGAGGACTACTCGCGTCTGTGGATTACTCAGCCATTTGCACGTTGTTTTCTCGAGTAGTTTGTTCCATTGATCGAATCAGCAGGAACGCCCATAGTCATAACCTAC
>NW_026324924.1:0-632 GCF_001194135.2 Octopus bimaculoides
ACACACACACACACACACACATATATATATATATGTGTGTGTGTGTGTACATGTGTGTGTGTGCTTGTGTGTGTGTATGTGTGTGTTTGTGTGTATGTATATGCGCATGGCTTATCCTTACTCCATACGCAACAAATAATATGTGTGCTTTTTCACGACTTCAGTCTTTACTCCAGTCAGGCTTGTTCATAGATGTGTAACGACAATCCTGACCTCTGTGTCAACAGCTATTTTCAGCCTCTTAGCTGGGTTCATTCACTTTTTATTTTGTTTGTAGTGTTTTCTTCGATTTTATTCTAATATTTATTGAAATTTATTTGTTTTGTCACGGGGGTTACGCCCCCTACTTCATTCATACACACTGTGACTCACACGTACTCATACCTACTCATATACACATATACAAATACACAGAAGCTCTTCAATAACTAAGTTAATATTTATCTCTTTTAACTTCAGGCTAAATCACACACTTGAATAGTTTGTGGTCAAATAGACGAAAAACAACAGCAACAACAATGAACAAAACATAAAGAAATATAAATAAAGAAAGAATTATAGGAGAAAAAAGCAACAAATTACTATAGAAAGAAATATAAAAATTTAAGGATCGAAATAAATAGAAAGAAATT
>NW_026324925.1:0-309 GCF_001194135.2 Octopus bimaculoides
TAAAACAAAACTATTCCGAAAAGAAAGAAAAAAATTAAATAATAAGCAATGACAATCACACGAATGAACGAAAACAACATAAAATAAATATAAAATAAATATAAATGGAAAACAGAAAAATCGGCTACGAGACAAAAACAAAAACAACAACCACAACAGCAGCAATGATGATGATGATGATGATGATGATGATGATGATGATGATGATGATGTTGATGACGATAACAATGATAACGATAATAACAATTGCAAAGATGACAACAGCAGCAGTAGTAGTAGTAGTAGTAGTAATAATAATAATAATAATAA
>NW_026324926.1:0-274 GCF_001194135.2 Octopus bimaculoides
TTTTTTTTGGGGGGGGGAAGTAGAACGAAAAGAGATGAGGAGAAATTGAATACAAGGTTGTATCATTCATGGTAATATATCAGAGTTCCACTTCTAAAACTTTGGCCTTGATCGCAAGTTGTCTACAAGAGGAATCCCTATCGTAATGATATGCACGGCTATGCCTCATGCAAACTGGACACGTCACGTCAACGATGGAGCTTTCTCCTGATTACTCGACTTCATAGAAATACTAACCACACGTCACACAAAGTATACGCTACACACTAAAAAT
>NW_026324927.1:0-829 GCF_001194135.2 Octopus bimaculoides
AGTGGTGTTGATCCTAAAGCCAAATTCTCGAAGTATTCCATGTATATATTAGCTATTATCAGTGATAATGGTGAACCCATAGCTAAACCATCTTCTTGTCGATATATATTAATCAGGTCGCTGCCGTGAATCGAACTCGGAAGCTTGGGGTTAGTAGCCCGCGCTCTTAACCAAAAAAGATGAGGACAAATATCCGTCAAATGTAAATAATGTAAATAATTCCTCATCTCTTAAATATAGAACTGTATTATCTAATCGGTACGGAGCCGACATTAGACTTCATTGGAGACATATAGAGAAACTCCATCAAAAACTAGCTCGTCTTTCAAACCATCTAACTTTCCTGTGTAGATGTAGAGACTCAAAGCTAATACCACCTGATCTTGAATATAATGACACCAGTGGATTCATATAAAGCTAGAAGAGTAGCGGAGAGAGCAGGACATGCCCTCGTCCGTGAGAGGATCCATTACAACCGTAGGAAAAAACATCAACTAAATAACGAAATCAAAGAGAGGCTATCTTCTTTACTTAGAAAAATAACTAGAGATGACGACAGAAAGAGAATCCAAGATCTAGGAAAATCGTACATGAAAGAATTTGAAACGGTGAAGACACGCCAGATTAAGAAGTTTATGAAACTCAAAGGTCAGAGAATGAAGACTGAAGTCCATCACCCACCTGTGAAAGCAGTGATTAATGTAAGTAGCCGACGTCTGGAAGACTCCGAAGAAGCCGTACTAAACAAAGGTCTCAACTTTGCGACAACCATCAAACGTATTCCATACTTGGACATAATAGCCCCTATTGAAGAGATAGCGGTAAAGAT
>NW_026324928.1:0-389 GCF_001194135.2 Octopus bimaculoides
AACTGTTAACCATATTAATGATCAAATGCTAAAACTCATTCCTGGGGATGACTATATATATAAGTCTATCGATAGAACTCCTGACCCCGAAGACGTCATCAGCTATCCTTTGAGCCCCCCGGACTACCACCACACATTCTGAAACTTAAAGTTGGTGCCCCTATAATGCACATTTAAAATTTGGTTCCGCCCATACAATGCAATGGCACACGTTTGGTCGTTAAGTCCTTATCTCCCAATCTAATTGAGGCCACGATAATCACAGGGTGCGGACGAGGCAACGTTGTGCTCATACCGAGGATGCATCTTCTCCCATCAGGAGCAGACCTACCTTTCACATTCGGAGGTCCCAGTTCCCAGTCAGGCCATGCTTCGCAATGTCAATTAAC
>NW_026324929.1:0-234 GCF_001194135.2 Octopus bimaculoides
ATATATACATACATACATATGATGGATTCTCTCCTCGTGAGCGACAAAAAGGTTTGCAATAAAATAAAGCGTGAGTCTCTTGAGGTCTGTTAGTGCCTTGCAAATCTATTGGCAAATGGAACAAGCTGACGACTCAGTTTGTTCGTCTGCTTGTGGAACAATTACTCCATGTTTTCTTGAATGAATACACACACACACGCACGCACACACACTCACATGCACAGACACACACAC
>NW_026324930.1:0-560 GCF_001194135.2 Octopus bimaculoides
GCAGTTGAGGGAACCTGTGGAAGAGGAAGGCCCAGGAAGACCTGGGATGAGGTGGTGAAGGACGACCTTCGAACATTGGGCCTCACTGAAGCGATGACTTCTGACCGAGACTTTTGGAAATATGCTGTGCGTGAGAAGACCCGGCAAGCCAAGTGAGACCTAAATCTAAGACCTCAGCCAGTTCACTTATGCGTACCTTCCTTCATTGGATACTTAACTCCACTTGCGAAGACCTGTTGAGGCAAGTGTAATCGAAATCAAGTTAAATTCAACGACTGGCACCCATGCCAACGTCGTCTCCTTCATTGGGACACGAAACTCAGCTTGTGAAGACTTATTGGGGCAAGCGAAATCGAAATCGTGATGGCACCTGTGCCCAGCGTCGCCTTTCTGGCCCTTCTGCCCACGTCATGTGTAAGGACTTTCGAGCGAGATCATTGCCAGTGCCCCTAGACTGGCTCTTGTGCAGGTGGCACATAAAATACACCATTTTGAGCGTGGCCGTTGCCAGTACCGCCTGACTGGCCTTCGTGCCGATGGCACGTAAAAGCACCCACTAC
>NW_026324930.1:3704-4432 GCF_001194135.2 Octopus bimaculoides
TATATATTTATATTTATTTATTTATATATATATATATTTATTTATATATATATATATATTTATTTATATATATATATTTATTTATATATATATATTTATTTATTTATATATATTTATATATGTATACTAGCAGCTAAGCCCGGTTTCACCTGGTTGGTTTGGATGATGTGGTTGTAAAACCTGGTCTGTGTAAGCATTCAACTTGTTTGGGCACTCTTATGTTAAAAAACAATTTTAGAATGACTAGAAATAAACTGACCAACCAAGATCCAACCAAATCAAAAAACACGAACAATGATGAACCATCCCACTTTCATTGCGTTTACATATGCACACACACACATACACATTCACATGCCCACCCTTTTACATTCACACACATATATTCGCACAAAGTTGAAATGCTGTTTGATTTATTTTTTCAGCATACAATTTTCATCATCCCACTTCCTTCCTTATTCATCTATCACCCCTTCCTTTCTCATTCATAAACAAGAGTATTATTATAGTAGATAGATTATCTCGGTAACCATGGAAGCTAGGAAAAAAATACAAAGCCCAGCAACACCACTGAATCATTCTACACATCTGTGTAAATTTTCACACAATTCCACCCAGCTGTTTTACCATGAATCCCAAGATAAGAAAGAATTGCTCATGTCAAATTTATATGTATAGATTTATATATATGTATATATGTATATATATATATATATATATATATATAT
>NW_026324931.1:0-208 GCF_001194135.2 Octopus bimaculoides
CACAAGCATAAGGATAGCAAATGCACACAAGAACGCACACGAGCAAAGATACACACTAACACCTAATTATTCAAAGAAAAAGAAACAACACACATAATTAAATAATCACACATCTGCATATACACGAACATATATACACATATAAATATATGCATACGTGTATACATCCAAATATTCATACTTGCATCCATCGATACATACATACATA
>NW_026324932.1:0-308 GCF_001194135.2 Octopus bimaculoides
ATAGATAGATAGATAGATAGATAGATAGATAGATAGATAGAGCTAGAGGTTACTGTAGCTTAACGTCCGTTATACAAATATCTTGCTTCACTCTATTAAATTAATACAGAATTTAATTAACCATGACACAACTTCATTCCCATAGAATAGTTCGTTTAAAGAAATAAGAAAAGGAATAAGTATAAATATACATACTTTTGTTTCAACTAAATGTGCACATCGACTGTCATCACACATTTTCTGCTGACATACAAACATACAAATACCTGAAAACATATATCTTTCTCTGTATATATATATTATATATA
>NW_026324933.1:0-228 GCF_001194135.2 Octopus bimaculoides
ATTTTCTTGTAATTTTTTTTTCTTATATTTTTTTTCTATATTTTTTATGTTTCTGCTCCTCACACGCCACATACAAACACACATCTACATCTTTATATATATATCTATCTATATATGCATGTCTGTGTGGCTGTGTGTCTGTGAGTCTGTGTGTCTGTGAGTCTGTGTATACAAACACACATGTGTGTGTGTGTATGTATATATGTATATATATATATATATATATAT
>NW_026324934.1:0-267 GCF_001194135.2 Octopus bimaculoides
ACACTCACACACAAACATACACAAACACACACACTCATAAATATACACATTGCACTCTCTGTTTACAAACATAAACCACAAGCGTACCGTACATACATATATATGTGTGTGTATATGTACATATATATACATACATACATATATATAGACATATATGTATATGTGTAAGTAAATATATACAGATATATATATGAATATATACATATATGTATTAATGAGTGTATATATACACACACACAAATATATATATATATATATATATATATA
>NW_026324935.1:0-438 GCF_001194135.2 Octopus bimaculoides
ATTTCTCCACGTGCGGTTAACACAACCCTACTATTTACTGACTTATATATGTATATATATATACACACACACACACAATAAACACACTTTCATTTGTTGGAATATTGTCTATTGGAATATTTCAATTGATCAAAATGTAAACTCTGTAATGTCCATTTTGCTCTGAAGATATTCCACCCAGGACACTCAAAATGCAAACTTATATTATTATATATGTTTTGTAATTTGAATTGGGTGCGAAGTGAAACAATTGTAGGCAATCAATTTATATCCATTGAATCTCTCTATTTTCAAACTTATTAATAATATTTAATGTTTTATAATATATTTATTGAAGAAATATCTCTTCAAAATATAATATAATAAACGATAAAACTATCCCTATAAGAGGTTTAAGTATCCTCATAGTCTATATATATATATATATATATATATATA
>NW_026324936.1:0-644 GCF_001194135.2 Octopus bimaculoides
GTGTGTGTGTGTGTGTGTGTGTGTGTGATATATATATATAGGTGCAGGTGTGACTGAGAGGTACAGGTATGACTGTGTGGTAAGAAGCTTGCTTCCTAATCACAAGATTCTGCATGGCAAAATCCTGAAAGGCCAAATTGAACTCATCAGAGTTTGAACCCAGAATATTACAGTGAAACACACATATTTGAACTTGAAAACAAAGGAGTCACAGTTAAATATTATTTGGTATTTAATCTGACACTCAAGTCATTCTGTCATCTATAATGGAATCAACAACAACAAAAATTGTAACAATAATTAAAAAAAAAAAAGAAACTATTTTAGATGGTTGAGATATTTTACATTTGTATACATTAAGAGCAACAGAAAAGTTTTTGTCATGAATTTTGGTGGTGAATAGCCACATGAATATAAAATCTAAGTCATAAAAATCTTTCAATATCAGAACCTTTTAAGTTTTTCCCCCCATGGAATCTGCATATTTGACTAAAGAAATCAATAGATTTTTTGGAAATCAATAATATTTACTGAAATACAGTATTACATAAAAGCCCTCGATTTTACAACAGCAAAATATGCTTATAGTAGAATAAACAGTTGGAAAAAGTTTTACATACATATACATATATATATATATATAT
>NW_026324937.1:0-324 GCF_001194135.2 Octopus bimaculoides
TCCTATGACCGCGAGTCCGCTGCCCTAACCACTGGGCTATTGCGCCTCCGCAATACTTTCACCATTCCATACCAAAACGGTTGTACTACATTTTGACAATTTTTGATATCTTGGCATCTGAAGCAGCTGGAGATACGATAGTTTGACCAAAAGAACTGGCTAGTGCAAGTAAAAAATAAATATTGGACATACGACAGTTTAACATAATAGCAACGACATGCTTCTTGAAATGAGCTTCATAACCATTCGACTACGCTACGTTCATACACAGACACATGCATGCATCCATGAATCCACAAACACACACACACACACACACACACA
>NW_026324938.1:0-279 GCF_001194135.2 Octopus bimaculoides
ATATATATATATATATATATATATATACACACATATATATTTATATATATGTATGTTGCTATGTATGTATGTATCAACCTATATATATATATATATACAACACATATACATGTGTACATAGATCAATACATACATCCGTATTCATACACACACATACATTTACATATGTGTATATAGATCAATATACATCTGCATATACATACATATATATACATATAAGTGACAAATGGAGTAACTGGTATTACATGTATGATAATGGTAAATGCCTAGATTATATAT
>NW_026324939.1:0-662 GCF_001194135.2 Octopus bimaculoides
AATATATATCTATGTATAATATATATAAGCATGCCTATATATATGTTTGTGTGTATGTATGTGTGTGTGTATGTATGCATGCATGTATGTTTGCATGTATGTTTGCATGTATGTATGCATGTATATATATACTAGGTGATCAAAAAATCAAAAATAAGCAACAACGGATTTCAAAGATGATTGCAGTACGCACGTTTCATGCTACTCCATTTATTTAAGTAATGCGAGCATTACATTAAATGCAATATGTAGATGAATCTTCAGCTGCAGGAAAATGCAGAAAATCACAGTAGAATACACATATTATAATTGTGGCAACATTTCAAATCCAAGTGGGAGGAAGAATACATAAAAATCCATCTTGACATAGCCAAGTCTATCAGGCTAGTAATTGGTTCTAGGCAAAAATTCTAAACTGTCTCTGATTTTATTGTCTCTTATCTAGTAGTAATAGTATGAGGGACAATCACTTCTAAGGAAAGGGAAGGTGTAAGCATTATGCATGGACAAGGCTATAAAAGATATGGTTATAAAGGGTTCTCTGGTCAGAGTGGCAAACACTCTTATAGGTTGGGGTATTTTACTACTATCAAAATTTTGAGGAATTAAACCCTAGGTATATAGGTTAAACAGGGCTTTTAGTCTAAATAGAGCATCAATTG
>NW_026324940.1:0-277 GCF_001194135.2 Octopus bimaculoides
TTTCCTTTTTTTTTTTTTGTGTAAGTCTGAAAAAGAATATGGTAAAATGAAATGGTAGTGATTAGAATTGGTAGGTGAGCAATGGTCCTTATCAGTGGAAATTAAATTTAAGCAAGTCAGGTCTTATGTTAAGTGTGCCATGAGAAGTAGAGACTCCTGCTAAAAGTCTGACTTGAAATGCTTGTCTTTTCTTTTCATGGCACATTAATACACACCTCTTTATATTTTCTTTTCTTTATATATATATATATATATATATATATATATATGTTCCAAA
>NW_026324941.1:0-476 GCF_001194135.2 Octopus bimaculoides
CAACCACATGGTTCTGGGTTCAGTCCTACTGCATGGTACCTTGGGCAAGTATATTCTACTATAACCTCAGGCCAACCAAAGCATTGTGAGTGGATTTGGTAGATGGAAACTGAAAGAAGTTCATGTATATATATATATATATATATATATATATATATATATATATATATATATATATATATATATATATATGCTTGTATGTATGTACATATGTATGTGTACATATATATATATATGCATGTATTTTATGTATATATATATGTGTGTGCGCGTATCCTTTTGTCTGGTCCTCCCTCCACAGCTTGACATCTGGTATTGGTGTGTTTACATCCCCATAGCTTAGCGGTTTAGAGAAAGAGACCAATAGAATAAGTAGCTAAGCTTAAAAAATTTTTTTAAAGTAATGGGGTTGATTCATTTGACTAAAAATTCTTCAAGGTGGTGCCCCAACATGGCCACATTCTAATGACTGAAAC
>NW_026324942.1:0-272 GCF_001194135.2 Octopus bimaculoides
TTCTATAACATAGAGAACTAAGAAATTTGCCAGTAAGATACAAGATAGGACTCAACCGATAGAGATGAATAGCAGTAAGATTTATTGTAGCATTAAACTGTATGTCTGTGTGTGTGTGTGAATGCGACATAATAAAACACATTAAAGACTGGCCGTCATGTAAAGGAGAAAGTGTGTGCGAGTAATACATGTATGTGAATGTAAGAGTTACAGAGTATAGATTAGAGTCAGTAACACGTAAAAGAATTTATACCAGTTCTTTGTTAGAGTAC
>NW_026324943.1:0-357 GCF_001194135.2 Octopus bimaculoides
ATATATATATATATAACTGGTACTCTGTCAGTTGCAATGATGAGGGTTCCAGTTGATCCAATCAAAAGAACTACTGCCCTTGAAATTAACATGGAAGTGGCTGAGCACTCCACAGATATGCATACCCTCAGCATTGTTCTGAAGGAGATTCACTGTCACACAGAGTGTGACATGGCTGAACCTCTGAAATAGAAAAAAACTGCTCCTCTTTACCATTGAGTGAACTGGAGTGTCATGAAATAAAAGGTCTTACTGAAAGACACAACATACTGCCAGGAATCAAACTCAGAACCTTACGATTGTGAGGTGAATACTCTAACCACTAAGCCACACACCTTCACCATATGTGTGTGTGTG
>NW_026324944.1:0-652 GCF_001194135.2 Octopus bimaculoides
TTTAGAGTTCGGATTCTAGAGTTAGGGTTAGTTTTAGGGTTAGAGTTAGGTTTACGGTTACGGTTAACAGTCTAGTTAGGGTTAGGGTTATGGTTAGGGGATTAATACGATATACACCGTTACAGCGCTAACTGTTTTCAACTGAATAGACGTCAGTGATTAGTAGAAATTATCGAAATAAGACAATTTTTTACATGAAATATATTCGAATACAAAAATATTTTTCTGTTCTATAACACAAAATAGATAAGTATACGAAGTTTGAAAGTCTTTCCGTACCAAAAACACTACATAAAACATAAATGAAAACTGGCGCCCCCGTTTTAAAATAGATCCCTCCTTTTTTCACTATATTATGTACGCATGTGCATATACGTTTGGAAATATCTATAGGTACGTGTATATATATGTAGAGATGTGTGTCCAGGTATGTATGTATATTTACGTAAAAATATAGGGATATGAGTTTGTATAGATGTACACCCTCCTATGTGTGTATGTGTGAACACATATGCATGTGTACACGCGTATACATATATGTGTGTGTATGTGTATATGTATATGTGTGAGTGTATGTATATATGTGTGTGTGTATATATTTGTATATATATATGTGTATGTATATATATGTGTATGTATATATTTGTATATA
>NW_026324945.1:305-465 GCF_001194135.2 Octopus bimaculoides
TCATCATCGTCATCATCACCATCATCGTCATCATCATCATCGTCATCATCACCATCATTGTCATCATCATCATCCTCATTATCATCATCGTCATCATCATCGTCATCATTATCATCACAACTATCACCACCATAATCGACCCCATCATAACAATCATCAT
>NW_026324946.1:0-252 GCF_001194135.2 Octopus bimaculoides
ATCCTGGAAGTAGCAACAAAAAGAATTACAAATAATGTATCCTGGAAGTAGCAACAAAACGAACAAGAAATATTGAATCCTGGAAGTAGCAACAAAAAGAATAAGAAATATTGATTCCTGGAAGTAGCAACAAATAGTTTAAGAAATATTGAATCCTGGAAGTAGCAACAAAAACAATAATAAATCTTGAATCCTGGGAGTTGCAACAAAACGAATAATAAATATTGAATCCTGGAAGTAGCAACAAAAAGA
>NW_026324947.1:0-384 GCF_001194135.2 Octopus bimaculoides
GTGTGTGTGTGTGTGTGTGTGTGTGGTTTTAGAAAGTGAATATTGCATAAAAACTCTAGATAAGAGCTTACACTTGTATCTTCAAGCAAGCATGAATAAATAAGAAACTCGGCGTATACAGATGTGCGTATATGCGTACACAGAGAGAAAAACGCAGGCACACAGCTGTGTGTAATAGAGAGAATATATGTGTGTGTGTGTGTGTATGTGTGTGTGTGTGTGTGTGTGTGTGTGTGTGTATCTGTGTGTGTACAGATGCACAGACAACCGCATGTACAAATACAATGAACTCTAGTGTACATTGCCAGGGATATTATTTCAACTCCCTGAAAAATCAATGAAATCTACACACATACTATATATGTATGTATATGTATGTATGTA
>NW_026324948.1:0-496 GCF_001194135.2 Octopus bimaculoides
TGAGTGGTCAACCTAAGTGAATTACAACTTAAGTGTACTAACTTATCTACGAAGAAGGGTGAAGGAAGTGGAAAGGGTAATTATAACATAGAAAACCTTAAAGAATGAATAATTAAACATGTCAAGAAGAAAATGGAAATAAAGTATATGGGAGAGGGAGGGTTGGACGTTAAAATTCGAAATACAGAGTATTGGGGGCATTTCGACCGTAGTAATATAGTATAATAGTGATAGAAAATAATTGCACCCACATTAATAATGTAACAAATAAGAAATAAAATAAGAACTAACAAATAATAAAAATAAGAGATAAAGAATAAAAAATAAAATATAAAATATAAAATTAAAATTAAAATATAAAAAATAAAAGGGAAAATATAAAATATATAACAATTGAGAAAAATAAATGTATATATATGTATATAAATATATATAAAAAATAAAAAATATATAAGCAATGTTAATTCTCTAAATGAAGTATTAATAGTAACTGCAC
>NW_026324949.1:0-257 GCF_001194135.2 Octopus bimaculoides
AAAGAGAGATACACATATCGCATTTATATACATAGCATTCAATAGGCAACGCACAGCATTTTGGTGCTTTCATTACACTTCCAAAACAAGGATCTGAAAATGTCTCAAATGCAGCTGAATTGAATATGTCTTTATATTGTGTATGTTTACTTATACATACATACATACATACATAGAATGAATGTCAAAGGATGATGATGTTAATGATGATGATGATGATATATCAATATATATATATTTGTATATATACATATATA
>NW_026324950.1:0-228 GCF_001194135.2 Octopus bimaculoides
GGAGACTGACAGAGAGAGAGAGATGGATAGAGGGAGACTGACAGAGAGAGTGAGAGAGATGAATAGAGGGAGACTAACAGACAGATAGAGATGGATAGAGGGAGACTGACAGACAAACAGACAGACAGAGAGATGGATGGATAGAGGGAGACTGACAGACAGAGAGAGATGGTTAGAAGGAGACTGACAGACAGAGAGAGATGGATAGAGGGAGACTGACAGACAGAG
>NW_026324950.1:287-390 GCF_001194135.2 Octopus bimaculoides
GAGATGGATAGAGGGAGACTGACAGAGAGAGAGATGGATAGAGGGAGACTCACAGAGAGAGAGAGAGAGAGATGAATAGAGGGAGACTGACAGACAGAGAGAG
>NW_026324950.1:425-530 GCF_001194135.2 Octopus bimaculoides
GAGACTGACAGACAGAGAGAGGGATAGAGGGAGACTGACACAGAGAGAGACGGATAGAGAGAGATGGATAGAGAGAGACTGACAGACAGACAGAGAGATGGATAG
>NW_026324950.1:540-724 GCF_001194135.2 Octopus bimaculoides
ATGGATAGAGAGAGACTGACAGACAGACAGAGAGATGGATAGAGGGAGACGGACAGAGAGATGGATAGAGGGAGACTGACAGAGAGAGACTGACAGAGAGGGATAGAGGGAGACTGACAGAGAGAGAGAGATGAATAGAGAGAGATGGATAGAGGGAGACTGACAGAGAGAGAGAGAGATGAAT
>NW_026324951.1:0-217 GCF_001194135.2 Octopus bimaculoides
GTCAAACTCTGTTTAAGGAGTAGACAACCACCATGTATGTATGTATGCATTTGTATATGCATGCATAATTGCATATAGGCTTGCGAGTATATATGTATGCGATATGTATGTATATATGTACGCATGCAAGCATTTATACATATTTGCATGCTTGGGAGTATATATGCATGCATTATGTATGCATGTATGTATGTATGTATGTATGTATGTATGTATG
>NW_026324952.1:0-1157 GCF_001194135.2 Octopus bimaculoides
TATATATATATATCTACCTATCTATATATATATATATATATATATGTATACATACATACAGATATATATATATGCATACATACATGTATGCACACAGACTTACATTTATATATGCAAATATATACATTTATGCATACATAAAGATAAAACTTCGATAGAATTCGAGCATAACATGCCAGATATAATGATCAGGGACAAACAGAAGAACTATGCGCAGTATTTCAAGTCAGTTGCCCAAACAGACGTCAACATAATGTTAAAGATTAGTAAAGAAAGAAAACACTCAAGTTAAACTGATGAGGAATTTGCTGTTCTTTCATCTGGACAATAGCTTTAGATATCTACCTGTAATTACCAGCGGGCTTGGCTACGTGCCCAACTGCTTAAATATTAATCAAGAGAAGGGGGTATTTACCCATATAACTTATCAAAGGCACTGTTAAAGTATGCAAAATGTTCACGGATTTTAGCATGTAATAAGAAGCAGATATGCAATTACATGTACGTCTGTACCCACTTTTGTTTTGCACATACATATGTATATGCATATATGTGTGAACATCCATAGTTGAGTGCATGCATATATATATACATATAAATGGATGTATGTAGGCATGTATGTGCGTATGTGTGTGTTTGATTGTTTGTGTGTTTGCGTGTTTGATTGCTTCTTATATACATATAAGGCGGCGAGCTGGCAGAACCGCTAGCACGCCGGGCGAAATCCTTAGCGGTATTTCGTCTGCAAAAGCATGGTGATACCTGCTCAAAGGCCTACGCAAAGTTTTCAAGCGGTTTTCATCGTTCTCGACACAGTCAAGGAGATCTTGTGCAACTGAAACCGGAGTGTCTTTCTGGTTGGTCAGCTGAAAGCAGTTTTGGCACAAACTTGGCAGACGTGTCTCGTACCCAAATCTTCAGTGATAATGGACTGAACTGAATCGTAACTAATTTGCACATCCTCTGATAACTCACGCATGGTGATTCAACGATTTCCCCTCACAGCTGCACGCACATTTGCGATGTTTTTCTCAGTTCTGCTAGTTGCGGGTCTCCAAGAACCTTCGTCAATATTGGGATTTTTTCGGACATCTTCAAAACATCTGAAAAACCCGTACCCTTGTGTGCGGCTCATACACTCCTCTCCATACACTTTC
>NW_026324952.1:2824-4538 GCF_001194135.2 Octopus bimaculoides
ATATATATATCGTAACTGTGTCCCTTGTTCTCTGTTTGTTTGTTTGTTTGTATTTTTATGTCTTTGTTGCCGTACACATTCGCTACCTTTCTTACAAAGGGAACCACTAATGTAGTCTACTCTTTTTCTTTTACTTGTTTCACCCGTTAGACTGCGGCCATGCTGGAGCACCGCCTTGAAGAATTTTTAGTCGAATGTATCGAACCGGTACTTATATTTTTTTTAAACACTAGTACTTATTCTCTCGGTCCCTTTTGCAAACCTCTAAGTTACGGGGACGTAAACTTGCTAACTGCATTTGTCAAGCGGTACTGGGAGACAAACACAGACACACACACAGATACATACAAACATATATATATATATATATGAGCATTTTAACTCTTATTACTAGCAAGCAGGTACTTCGTGTACCCTCTATTATAATTATAAATTAATTATAAAATGTATATATATATATAGGAAGGTATTGTAGTTCGCTTGAAGCATTGTGTATTGTTTGTGAAATATGATGTGTCGTGAATGGCACAACAATGCACTATAATAACAATAATGGACTATAATTAATCATAATAACTATAGTTAATCAAAATAACAATAATTAATCATAATATGATTAATAGAAAGATAAATTTTATTCAACGCAGAAAAAAGGATTTAAAAGCAGAAAAAAGGATTTAATCCTTTATATCTATACTGTTCAGTATCTATGCGTTGAATAAAATTTATCTTTCTACTTGTTCTACCATACATTTCAGCGCTTCGAAAGCAAACTTGTTTGTTTACATACGGTATAATATAATTAATCATAATAACAATGGACTGTTATAATTAATCATCCACATCAGACTATGGATGATGAGATTATAACAGTTATTGTAGTCCATTGCTGTTACTATAGTGCATTGTTGTGCCATTCCAAGCACATTATATATATTGGTTGGCCCAAGGCAATAGTGAAAGTAAAAGACACTTGCCTAGTGGGACTGAACCCGGAACCATGTGGTTGGAAAGCAAGCTTCTTACCGGCGAAAAAAGTGAGAGCTAGACGTCTGTGTTTAACAAAAAAGATGTCCTCCGCTTTGCCAAGCAAAAGGATACACCATCTTGTGTTCACAACCTGATGTTCTTTCATTAGACTTCCTGTCAGAACACAAAATGGTTTCCGAAAAAGACAAAGACAAAAACAAAAATAAAATAAAATAATAAATAGCAAATAATGAAAAAGATTTTGCAAGCATCAGCTTTCTTTAAGCATTTCTTTTTATAAGTGATTATTTTTTTTATTACTGTTCTTTTTATTGTCATTATTTTTTAATGCTACAGGTAGTAGTAGTAGTAGTAGTAGTAGTAGTGGTGGTGGTGATGGTGGTGGTGGTGGTGGTGGTAGCAGTAGTAGTAGTTGTTGTTGTACAAGGAGGAGGAGTAATAGTAATAGCAACAGAAGCAGCAGCAGTAGCAGTAGTAGTAGTAGTAGTAGTAGTAGTAGTAGTAGTAGTAGTAGTAGTAGTAGATGATGTTGTTGCTCTTGTTGCAGTTGTCCGTGTAGTTGTAATCATTGCTCAATCCTCAATGAGATCTAATAGAACAGAACAATGATCAAAGGCGTTCCAGTCGTGACCATTCCATCTTTCTTTTGTAAGTCAAAGATTTAAATCAAAAAGTGAACCTTTATTATTTTATTATTATTATTATCATTATTATTATTATTATT
>NW_026324955.1:0-589 GCF_001194135.2 Octopus bimaculoides
ATATACACATATATCTTTTACCTTTTACTTGTTTCACTTATTAGACAGCGGCCCTGATGGGAAACGGCTTCCAAGAATTTTAGTCGAACTTCTCAGCCCTAGTACTTATTTCTTTTTCTTTGACACGCACACACACAGACACGTGCGTGCGTGTGCGTGTGTCTGTCCGTGTCTGTGCGAGTGTATGTGACAGAATATATACATATATGTATATATACATAAATAATAATAATAATAATAATAATAATAATAATAATAATAATAAATAAATAAATAAATAAATAAATGTGCCCTTTTAAAGCCTAGCCAGGCTCATGGGCCCGGTTTCAATGGCGTATGTGTTCCCCAGCTGGACGGGACGCCAGTCCATCGCAGCGTTACTCATTTTTGCCAGCTGAGCGGACTGGAGCAACGTGAAATGAAGTGTTTTGCTCAAGAACACAACGCGTTGCCCGGTCCAGGAATCGAAATCACAATCTTACGATCATGGTGCTGACACCCTAACCACTAAGCCACGCGCCTCCACACACACACTCACACTGACACACACACACATATTTATATATATATATATGTATGTACATAAATA
>NW_026324956.1:0-425 GCF_001194135.2 Octopus bimaculoides
GCCTCAGTATTTTGGATTGCAAAAAGCATCGTGTTTATTGACTACTTTCAGTAATTGGTTTCAATGGCTGCTGTGTGTGATTGGCTTTGGACTGCTAAGCCACCCTCCCTACTTTAATGATTTGACCTCATCTTATTATCTATATTCCCTACATATATAAAAAAAAAAATCCTCGGTTTGGAACCAATATCATAGTGATGATGTCTTATCAGCTGTTGAAAACTTGTTTAACTAACAGGATAGCTTCTTTTCCTAGGCAATCGAAGCAATGAATCGCTGAAAGAAGTATGCAGATGATCCTTTCTGTTTGATTTTCACTTTTCAGTTGTGTCAATTTCATTCCAATTTCAAAAATGTGTATTGTTCACATGAACAAAACCAACAGTATGTTTATCCAACATTTCACAAAACTTTATTAAAACTTC
>NW_026324957.1:0-503 GCF_001194135.2 Octopus bimaculoides
TAAGAAAAGTACAAGATTTTACCAATTAGGCATTATCTTGTCGTCAAGGAGTTTTCTTCGAAACCACAGAGCTTCTGGTTGAGTCCCATTGTGCGGCACAGTGGTCAATGGTTTTCTATCTGTCTATGGAAATTAAGCTGTAAGTGTCCAGACATACCATCGATGCTTTGGCTAGTTTTGATTAGGTAGTCTGTCTGTTGCCGATACCCTTTTATCGAGACTATATTGTCTTCAATTATCAACAATAATATTCGATTGGCACAGAAGGCGGTAGGCGTCCAACGTTCTTGACGGCGAATGTTACGACAATTTGGACTCTGATCGAAAAGGTTTGTCTTATACATGCACGTTTACATATGCCGCGATCTGTTTCTCTTTCTTTCTTTTACACATACAGACACAGACAAACACACATACACACATACACACACACACACGCGCACATAGACGCACACACACTCACACACAGACACACACACATACACAGTTGGTGCAGTATGGAC
>NW_026324958.1:0-423 GCF_001194135.2 Octopus bimaculoides
TAGCGAATACAAAGACCATATGGAAAATTCTAATAATGGTTCAAAATCCAATGACGCTCTCACAAGTCGTTAAATTATCATTTCCAACAAGTCACATGTTATAGAAATGCGTATAAAAACAAATGTCTTCTACCATTTTGCTGCATTGGTGGGCTGTAAATGTAATTCCTATTCAGAACAGAATCATTAGTAAAAAGGACATTGATTGCTTTAGAAGTACGAAAATTGCAAAGCATTTTACTTCAATCCCAGTTATATGTATGTATGTACGTTTGTATGTATGTATGTATGTATGTATGTATGTATGTATGTATGTATGCATGTGTATATATATATAAACCTCAATACACACACATATATACGTATATATAAATACTACACACACACATATATGTACATACATATATATATATATATATATAT
>NW_026324958.1:3924-4399 GCF_001194135.2 Octopus bimaculoides
TATATATATATATATATATATATATATATATATATATATATATATATGTATATATATACATGTATGCATAATACATATCTATATATGTATGAATGTATATATATATGTATATATATAAATGGAGAGAGACATATCTATATACATACAAATATACACACATATATATATATATACATATATATACATATATATATAAATATATATATAATTAAACTCTGCTGGGCTACAATTGTTGCTATGGCGGTGCCCCAGCATGGCCAGGTGCAATATAGCCCGAACAGTAAACAAGTGAAAGAGTGAGTGCTTGATGGTGTTGAGCGAATAAATATGAAAAGGGATGAGCGTTCAAGAAAGAAACTAGAGTCCTGAGTTCAAAAAGCCGATTGTCTTTGAAACTACAGACACCAGTCCAACGGTGCCGACTAAAGCACAAATACGTACACACATGCGCGCGCACACACACACACACACACAC
>NW_026324959.1:0-307 GCF_001194135.2 Octopus bimaculoides
ATATATATATAAACAAATATGCACACACATTCGTATATAAAACAATATGGACGAATTAAGTTGTTCAATAGTTTCTAAAACATAAAATATTAGATTGGTCAGTTTCAGATCAAAATGGTACCATAAATCTTTAAGTAGAAGCACACATACCAAGATGTCTACATGCTAATACTGTAACATATATATACATATATTTAATGTGCACACATAGTTTACAAAAATGCGCGCACGCACATACACACGCACATACACACGCACATACATACATATACATATTTATATATATACACAGAACATATATTTTATA
>NW_026324960.1:0-247 GCF_001194135.2 Octopus bimaculoides
TATATATATATATATATATATATATATGGTGTTTTTAACAGGTTATTATTGCTGATGTATATATCACAATCCCAATCCTTAACACACACAGCAACAGAACGGCAATGGAGATTTGCCAGAAATATCTCTTCGACCAACAACTTTCTCTATCTAATCCAATAATCCCAGAGATACATGTTGTATCATAATGCATATGGTATATGTATAGGGAATGTGTGCACGGATATATATATATATATATATATAT
>NW_026324961.1:0-274 GCF_001194135.2 Octopus bimaculoides
ATTATTCCTTCAAAAAAAGCCATCTCTACTCATTCTTTCAAATATATATATTTATGTGTGTGTTGTATTCTTGAGCAAGACACTTTATTTCACATTGCTCTAGTTCACTCAACTGTAGAAATGAATTGCAACATCACTGGTGCCACTGTATTGACCTTCATCTTTCCCTTGGACTACATTGGTGGCATGGAAATGGGAGACCGGTATGCATTGGTGACTGCTGATCTTCCATATACAACCTTGCCTGGAATGAGGTCTTTATATGTGTGTGTGT
>NW_026324962.1:0-250 GCF_001194135.2 Octopus bimaculoides
TATATATGTATATATATATATATATATATATATAAATAATATATATATATGTATATGTACATACATGTACATACTTACATATATATGTATATACACATGCATATATGGGTACAGGACGTCAAAAAAGGTAAACAACATGAAATACAAAATCATGGAAAACGAAATTTTTTTGCAAACAACGAAAGAAACAAATCGAAAAACGAGACAGGCAACATAAAGAACAATCTCTTCATCAGTTGTCCACTGTTTT
>NW_026324963.1:0-732 GCF_001194135.2 Octopus bimaculoides
ATATATGCACGCATAGTTTGTATGTGTGTCATCTCCTGGAAGCACTCTAACATTTATCAATTTAAAATTATAATTTATATAATCTACTGCAAAAAAAAATAAACTTTAATCTAAATAATATTTGTTTGGTTAAATTCGCAACAGTTGATGAGCTTGATTAGTAATTTTATGTTAGTTTCAAATAATGAGAAGGCAAATATGAAGAGACAGCAAAGTCTTCTGTTAAAGAAATATCTCATTGTGGTTGATCACACGTGATTATCATTGAGCTAGGTTAATTAACGTTTAGATCATTACTGTAATTATTTTCTAGTTTTAATTGACAACAGTATATTAACCAGAACTAAGAAATAAATTTGATGGAATATCAGAATCTAGTTAAACATTTAGAAACGAGGAGATAATTAGATGTTAATGAAGATAAAATCTGAAAAGTAGGCGGAGTTTTAAACAGTGTCAGTGGGAGGAGCTATAAATCAGTTGCTGAAGTGACATGCATAATAGTACATTGGTTTATGTGAAAGAATGTGAAATACCTATAGGAACTAACACACACTAACTATATGAATCACATATACGTACGTACCTCTATACTATAAATGCATGTATTTGTACATACATTCATAGACGCTCATGAATACATGCTTACATAGACACACACACACACACACACACACACACACGTACATGCATGCGTACATACAAGTATACATACATATAAACATACATACA
>NW_026324964.1:0-220 GCF_001194135.2 Octopus bimaculoides
GTGTGTGTGTGTGTGTGTGTGAGTAAGTGAGTGTATGTTTGTGTGTTAGTGTGTGCGTGCGTGTATATATATGTGTGTGTGTGTGTTTGTGTTTCTGTTTGTGTGTGTATATGTATGTATGGATATATGGACATAAACACACATATGTATACATAGAAATATGTAAATATGTATATGTATGCACAAATGTGTGTATATATATATATATATATATATATAT
>NW_026324965.1:0-271 GCF_001194135.2 Octopus bimaculoides
TAATAATAATAATAATAATAATAATAATAATAATAATAATATGGACAAGGAACAATAAACCATATTATCTTTGGCTGCCCAGTCCTGGCTGAGAAGGAATATATTCACAGACACGACAGAGCTGGGACCTACATACGCTGGAAGCTATGCCAACCCTATGGAATAATAACAGAAAAAAGATGGTATAAACACACGGCAGAAAAGGTCATAGAAAACGAGATGGCAACCATACTTTGGGATATGCCAATACACACAGATAGAGAAATTAAGG
>NW_026324966.1:0-333 GCF_001194135.2 Octopus bimaculoides
ATTATTATTATTATTATTATTATTATTATTATTATTATTATTACGTGAGATAGCAGCACATGCCATCAATGTGACACTGGGGTAAAAATATAAGAAACCTGATATACCCATCATGACTGCCCGTCTGATAAACGTACACCAGGTCGAGTAGCCCATACCACTCGAAAGGTCGTTGAATAAGGGTTGTTTAAGGATGTTGAACGACATACCCTTGTTTCCAGAGGTGAATTATTCAAATCCCCCAAAATTCCCACCCACTACTTCTGCATGTGATCAGAGATGAACATATCGTCAGCCACCAAGAGACATGCTCAACTGGTTAAGGTCAAACAA
>NW_026324967.1:0-613 GCF_001194135.2 Octopus bimaculoides
TTATACCTAAAATCTCCAAGAAGTTAAGGAGATAGACAAAAAACATGTTGTCTCTACTACAGCATATAAGTTACTAAATTATCGAGAAGACTCTGCTTGTCACTGATTTTATTTGTTTTTATGGGGTCAGTTTTAATTTATAGACTAGTTTATCAAATCCTTGTATGTCTAAGGCTGAGAGAATAAAGGGCAGTATCTGTTAGGGGTAGGGCTGAGAGAGCAGACAGAAATCATAGTTGATATAGTCATAAAAATCAAGATTTATTAGAAGCAATATCATGAGGTTTGGTAAAGGAAAACTTAAAACAAGACGTAGCTAACAACTAAGGGATTCGCGCACTAGCAGACCATTGATAATAAAACAGGGGAAGTCTTATTATGTAGTACTATAGTTAAATGTTTTAAACAATGTTGCTATATTGTATACAGTTCAAGTTTATGGCTGTTCTGAGGGTTATTAAGAAGAATATATTAACAAAAGGTTAGAAATTTATGAATACTTTTGAGTATATACCAAACTTTTACCACAATAGAGGGAGGGAAAGAAATTATCCAGAAATAGCTTAATATTTATACATATTGTACATTTAAATACTAACTCATCAGATGGTAT
>NW_026324968.1:0-237 GCF_001194135.2 Octopus bimaculoides
ACTGGAGCAACGTGAAATAAAGTGTCTTGCTCAAGGACACAACGCGTTGCGGGGAATCGAACCCACGACCTTACGATCGTGAGGCGAATGCCCTAACCACTAAGCCACGCTCCTTCACTATGTGTATGTGTTTGTGTGTGTGTGTGTGTATGAGTGTGTTTATAAGAAAACAGAAGATGAAGACAGGAGACAATAATCAGGTGTATTAGTTTGACGCTTGGGGAGAATGGAAAAATC
>NW_026324969.1:0-349 GCF_001194135.2 Octopus bimaculoides
ATTACGCCAAGGTCAGCTTTGCTTTTTATCCTTCCTAGGTCGATAAAATAAGTACCAGTTGATTACTGAGGTCGATGTAACCGACTTAGCCCCTCGGCCGAAATTGCTGGCCTCATGCCAAAATTTGAAACCAAATTCTTCTTGAGAGACTAATGCAATGACGCATGATCATACAGACACAAACATATTGGTGCTGCAGCAGTGCACCTCTGCTTCAAATCTAATGCAGATCAATATTGCCAATAGACTGTGCATACACTAAGCACACTCCATTTGTAACAATGATAAAATTGCTGTTGCAACATATGCAATGTATGTTACATACACTCACACACACATACGCACACAC
>NW_026324970.1:0-204 GCF_001194135.2 Octopus bimaculoides
AGGAAAAACTAAGCTAAGAGCACTAGATTCCTTGGAAGAAAGCAACGAATATATACGAAAACAAGGACAGAAAGAAAACGGAGAATGTTACACAAATACAAATAACAGGACATAACAACAGGTGTCTTTTGACTAAAGACGAATTAAATTAAGCTGGCGTGTGTGGAAATAGAGCCTTACGGCAGGGATACAAGATTTCACAGG
>NW_026324971.1:0-505 GCF_001194135.2 Octopus bimaculoides
GTGTGTATGTATGTATGTATGTATATATATATATAACATTCTTTTATATGTATATATATTTACACAAACGCATAAATGCAGAGAGAACGCTTAAGAGATTACAAGATTGATATTTATGTTTACGCCCAAACCAACAGACTGTCACAAAAATACACACACATATATCTATATATACATAAACATAAACGCATATTTATGCATGTATACACACACACAGACACACACTCGAATACAAGTGCACAAAATTTAGAAAGACAAAACTGTATTCAGTGACTTGTACTGGATGTACACGAAGCGAGGTTTTGCAATGTAACTATTAAAAAGATAAATTATGCATTCTTTACTTCTTCGGAAGTGCTTCGCCTATATTTTATGTTTGTAAAATAAAAAAAAAAAGAAACAATATTTCACCAAGGGGGAAGAGCTTCTGTAAAAACTTGAGGTAATAATGTAGATTTGTATGCCCTAAGATATACATATATGTAATTTATGTGTGTAATATATA
>NW_026324972.1:0-262 GCF_001194135.2 Octopus bimaculoides
ATTCAGCTCTGATATAGGTATGGAATTCGGACTTGATAAATATGCAATGGTTACTTTCAAGACAGGGAAGTTTGTGAAGGCAGAAAACATAAAACTTGATACCACCACAGTTATTCGAAAACTAGACCAATCCGAAGTATACAAATATCTGGAAACCAATGAAGGTGATGGTATCCAGCACTCTAAAGTGGAAGGGAAAATCTGCAAGGAATGCTATCGAAGGGTAAGAATGGTCCTAAACTCAGAATTAAATGCTGCTAAA
>NW_026324973.1:0-305 GCF_001194135.2 Octopus bimaculoides
GTTTGTATTTTGTATGTGTTTGTATGTAGTTGTGTATATTTTACTTAAATTGAAGGTTTCACCCCTGTAGCACTACTCATATCCGCATTTCTGTCAGTCGGTCTGAAGTAAATTGTAGAAGAAAAGTGTGATCATTGGTGAAGTGGTACCTCTGTATGTCTGAATACGTATATGTGTGTGCGTCTGATTGTACATATATCTATTTGTATACCTGTATATATATAAGTGTACATATATGTGTGCGTGATAACATAAGTATTACACACACACACACACACACACACACACACACACATATATATATA
>NW_026324974.1:0-3563 GCF_001194135.2 Octopus bimaculoides
TATATATATATATATATATATAAAGAAATAAATATATCAATAAATAAATATATATATATATATATATATAAATAAATAAATATGTATATACATAAATAAAAATATAAATAAATAAATATATATATACATAAATAAATATATATATAAATAAATATAGATATAAGTATATAAATATATATAGATGTAAATAAATAAATATATAAATAAGTAAATGCATATATAAATATATAAATAAATATATAGATGTAAATAAATAAATATATAAATAAGTAAATGCATATATAAATATATAAATAAATATATATATATAAATAAATAAATATATATTTAAATAAATTTATAAATTAATTAATATATAGATAAATAAATATGTCAATAAATAAATATATAAATAAATAAATATAAATAAATATATATATATATATATATAAATATATATATAAATCAATATATAAATAAATAAATAAATATATAAATAATCATATATATAACAATAAATAAATATATATAAATAAATATATATATATATATATAAATAACTATATAAATAAATAAATATATAATTTAATATATATACAAATAAATATATATATATATATAAATAAAAAGATATGTATATAAATAAATATATAAATAAATAAATAAATACATAAATATTTAAATAAATAAATAAATATATAAATAAATAAATAAATATAAATAAATATATACATATATATATATAAATGAATAAATAAATAAATAAAAATATAAATGAATAAATATACAAATGAATAAATATATAAATAAATATATATATAAATATATAAATATATACATAAATAAATATATATAAATAAATATATATATATATATATATAAATAAATATATAAATAAGTAAATAAAGATATAAATAAATAAATAAAAATATAAATGAATAAATATATATATATAAATGAATAAATATATATATAAATAAATAAATATATATATAAATAGGTTATAAATAAATATATATGTAAATAAATATGTAAATAAATATATAAATAAATAAATATATAAATAAATAAATATATATATAAATAAATATATATATATAAATAAATATATATATATAAATAAATAAATATTTATATAAATAAGTATATAAATATATATATAAATAAATAAATATATATAAATATATATATATAGAAATAAATAAATATTTAAACAATGTTAAATCTCTGAACGAGGTATTAACAGTAACTGCACGATAAAGTGAAGTATATTTGCCACTTAAATGTGGCTGACCACGAGGGGTAGATGTTACTGTTGCTTTTAGCCCCAGGAGGACATCTCCTGCAGCTGGCTATCGACACACTTCTGTGTCCTGTCTGTATTTGCCAAGGGAAGTTATCCTCCCGATCTTGATCTACGATACGTACGTACTCGAGTTTCAGGGTTATTTCCCTTCTTCAGCGTATGACGATCGCCAGTGAAATTATTCGCTGATATCGAAAAACTGAAAACAAGCAATGTTAAATCTCTGAACGACGTATTAACAGTAACTGCACGATAAAGTGAAGTATAAATATATAAATAAATAAATATATATATAAATATATAAATAAATAAATATATATATAAATATATAATTAAATAAATATATATATAAATAAATAAATATATAAATAAGTATATATATAAATAAATATATAAATAAATATACATATAAACAAATAAATAAAAATATAAATGAATAAATATATATATAAATAAAAAAAAATAAATATGTAAATAAATACGTATATAAATAAATAAATATATAAAAATAAATATATATATATATATATATTTAAATATATATATACATAAATAAATATATAAGTGAATATATATTTAAATAAATATATATATAAATAAATATATATGTATATAAATAAATAAATAATTTAAAAAATAAATAAAAAAATATATATATATAAAATAAATAATTATATAAATAAATAAATATAAATAAATATATACATATATATGAATGAATAAATAAAAATATAAATGAATAAATATATACATAAATAAATATATATATATAAATAAATATATAAATAAAGATAAAAATAAATAAATAAAAATATAAATGAATAAATATATATATAAATAGTATATAAATAAATGAATATATAAATAAATGAATATATATATAAATAAATATATATGTAAATAAATAAGTATGTAAATAAATATATAACTAAATAAATATATAACTAAATAAATATATATATAAATAAATATATATATATAAATGAATATATATATATAAATGAATATATATATATAAATAAATAAATATAAATAAATATATATATATAAATAAATGAATATTTATATAAATAAATACATAAATATATATATAAATAAATAAATACATAAATATATATATAAATAAATAAATATATATAAATATATATATAAAAAATAAATATGTATATATAAATAAATCAATGTATATATAAATAAATATATAAATAAATCAATATATATATAAATAAATATATAAATAAATAAAAATATGTATAAATAAGTAAATATATAAATAAATATATACATAAACAAATAAATACAAATATAAATGAATAAATATATATATAAATAAAAAAATGAATAAATAAATATATATATAAATAAATAGATATATATAAATAAAAATATATATAAATATATAAATAAATATATAAACATAAATATATGAATAAATAAATATATGAATAAATATATATATATATATGTATATATATATATATATATATATATATATAAATATATAAAAAAATATATATGTATATAAATAAATATATAAATAAATATATATACAAATAAGTAAATAAAAATATAAATAAATAAATATATATATACATAAATAAATATATAAATAAATATATATACGAATAAATATATATATATAAATAAATTAATATATAAATAAATAAATTAATATATAAATAAATAAATAAATATATATAAATACATAAATATATAAATAAATATCTATATAAATATATATATAAATAAATATATATATAAATAAACATATAAATATATAAATAAATAAATATATAAATAAACATATATATCAATAAATAAATATATATATATAAATAAATAATATATAAATAAATAAATAAATATATAATTTAATATATATACAAATAAATATATATATTTAAATAAATAAATATGTATATAAATAAATATATAACTAAATAAATATATAATTAAATATATATACAAATAAATAAGTAAAAATATAAATAAATAAATATATATATAAATATATATATATAAATAAATAGATAAAAAAATAAATATATATATGAATAAAAAAATGAATATATACGTAAATTTATTTACAAATAAATAAATAAATATGTAAATAAATAAATAAGTATATATAAATAAATATATATATATATATACATAAATAAATATATAAGTGAATATGTATTTAAATAAATATATAAATAAATAAATACATAACTAATTTAATAAATAAATAAATAAATATATAAATAAATAAATATAAATATATATATATATATAT
>NW_026324975.1:0-700 GCF_001194135.2 Octopus bimaculoides
CTCTCTCTTACATACACACACATACACACACTTTCTGTAGCTTTGCCTACAAAATAACATCAGGACCTTTCTGCTTTTTTCTTTTCTTTTTTCTTTTCTTGATGTGTGTATGTTTGCATGAGTGAGTGAGGGAGAAAGAGAGAGGTATCTGTTATTCATAGGTTTTCACATCTGAGGTTATGAACCCTAAATATTCTTTTCTACTCTAGGCACAAGGCCCGAAATTTTGGGGAAGGGGGTCAGTCGATTAGATCGACCGCAGTACGCAACTGGTACTTAATTTATCGATTCAGAAAGGATGAAAAGCAAAGTCGACCGCGGCAGAATTTGAACTCAGAACATAAAAACAGAATAAATGTTGCTACGCATTTCGTTCGGCGTGCTAACGCTTCTGCCAGCTCACCGCCTTTCAAGCCTAAATATTACAAAGGTATAAAGTTATGCATGAGAACACATACATACAAGCACACACACATACACACACTGATACACAGGCACGCGCGTTCTTTAGGAGTGAACAAGCACATTGTTAGTGGAAACACGAACTCCAGTCCACAACAGTGACAGCGGACAAAGGCATGTGTATGTATGTGTGTGTTCTCATGCATACATAAATATATATATGCACACACACATATATATACATGAATATGTATATAAATATAGATACGTACATATATACATATATATATATACATAT
>NW_026324976.1:0-321 GCF_001194135.2 Octopus bimaculoides
TATATATATGTATGTGTACCAAATGTATGTATATATATGCACCAAATGTCAAATTCCTGAAAAGCATTCGTGAAGTAAAATTATGTAGCAACACCAAATCGCAGTGTCCCAGCATGGCCTCAGTTCTTGCGCTCAAACTAGATAAAATAAAATAGCTAAAAAAATATATATACATATATGTATGTATATATATATGCATATATGTATGTATATGTGTGAAATATATATGTATATATACATATATGTATGCATATATACATATATGTATGTATATTTCTGCATATATATGTATATATGTATGTGTATATATATATGTATGTG
>NW_026324977.1:0-240 GCF_001194135.2 Octopus bimaculoides
CGCACGTACTTACGTACGTACATACGTTCTTTCCTTCGTTCGTAGAACGTACGTACGTTCATTCCTTATTCGTACGTTCGTTCGTTCATTCGTACGTATGTACGAACGGACATACGTACGTTCTTTCGTTCCTTCATTTCGTTCCTTCGTTCGTACTTTCGTTCGTACGTACGGACCTCTGTACACGCTTTCGTTCGTCTGTTCGTTCATTCGTACGTACGTAGGTACCTTCGTTCGTTC
>NW_026324978.1:0-462 GCF_001194135.2 Octopus bimaculoides
ATACACACACATGTACATACATATACACATATCCTATAGCAACCCTTATGCTAACGCTATCATTGGACTCTATACCGTACCAACTAAGCCCGATTTTATAGGGCCCTTGCTCCTATTCTAACATATTTGGTGTGATCTGTCAATGTGCTAACCTCTATGACGAGATTCTCTGTGACACTCTCTCATATCCCAAATTCATTTAAACCAACGAAAAGTGCTCCTTAAGATGTGTGTACATTTCAGAGCATTATTCGTTAATCAGTTTACCCTTAGAGAAGAGTATGCAGTAGAGTTCTGTCGTACAGAGCGAACAGTACTTTCTTCCTCTCTCGTATGGCATTGATCTTGCTACTATGGACTATTCTAACAAATACGGCTTATTATTTTCTTTGAGTTCCCAGATGTATTTGCAAAGACTAGTGCTTGCTATTTTCCTTCTATCTCTAAACGTCGTGAAGTGAT
>NW_026324979.1:0-168 GCF_001194135.2 Octopus bimaculoides
ATATATATATATATATATATATACACACACATACATACACATATATACATGCGAGAAGACCTGGCAAGGCAAGTGAGAGCATAATTTGTGACCTCTGCCAGAAGTCTAGCCAGCTCACTTATTCGTATCTTTACTTCAGTGGACACTAAAAACTCTGCTTGCAAAGAC
>NW_026324979.1:178-792 GCF_001194135.2 Octopus bimaculoides
AAGTCTAGCCAGCTCACTTATTCGTATCTTTACTTCAGTGGACACTAAAAACTCTGCTTGCAAAGACCTGTTGAGGCAAGTGAATTTGAAATCTGAAATCGAAATCAAACCGAATCCGTGGCACCCATGCCAACCTCTCCTTCATTGGACACTAAACTCTGCTTGCAAAGACCTGTTGGGGCAAGTGAAATCAAAATCGTAATTGAACCATACTCGATGACTGGCACCTGCGTCAGTGGAGCACTAATAACACTGTCCGAGTGTGTTCATTGCCAGAGCAGCTGTCTGGCTTCCGTGCTAGTGGCCCGTAAATAGCACCATTTGAGCGTACTTGATACCAGTGTCGCTTTCTAGCATTTGTGTTGGTGGCACGTTAGAAAATCATTCGAGCGAGGTCGTTGCCAGTGCTGCTGGTCTGGCTCCCGTGCAGGTGGCACATAAAAAACACCTTTTTGAGCATGGCCGTTGCCAGTACCATGTGACTGGCCCTCGTGCCAGTGGCACATAAAAGCATCCACTACACTCTCGGAGTGGTTGGCGTTAGGAAGGGCATTCAACTGTAGTAACTCTGCCAGGTCAGATTGGAGCCTGGTGCAGCCTTCTGGCTTGCCAGT
>NW_026324980.1:0-451 GCF_001194135.2 Octopus bimaculoides
TATATATATATATGTGTGTGTGTGTGTGTGTGTGTGTGTGTGTGTAGATCTACAAAATTGTGTGTGAGCGTGTTGATAGGTAGGAATAATAGACAGCTTACCGTAATTGAAATAACATTGTGATACAATGTGATAACCGTAAGATATATTAGAAAACTATAATAGATAAGATACCATAAACAATATACACAAATTAACAGAAAGATAAGTCACGTACAAACAGACAAAGTTTAACACAGGAAAAACAAACATAGACAGACACACACACACACACACACATATTCATACAAGCTCTTACACACAAAAACACATAGGCGCACAGACATACACATAAATAGAAAAACCGATATAACGTGCTTGTGACGAGGAAAATTACATAGATTGTGGAAATATAAGAAAGGGAGAAAGAGAGAGAGAAGAGAGAGAGAGAGAGAGAGAGAGAGAGAGAGAG
>NW_026324982.1:0-298 GCF_001194135.2 Octopus bimaculoides
ATTTAGATGTATGTTTGGAATTAGTAATCTTGAAATGATTTGACTGTAAAAATATCCTTTGGAATTAATTTACTACAATATAAAAGGAAATAAACATCTTTTCTTCTTATTTTTCCTTATCTCATGTCTCATGTGGAATATTTCTAACATATTCTATGCATATACATGTACTTATTATATATATATGTGTGTATGTATATATATATATATATATATTTATATATGTATGTCTGTATCTATGCATGTTGTATATGTGTGTATGTGTGTGTGTATGCATATATGTGCATCTGTGTGTTTG
>NW_026324983.1:0-159 GCF_001194135.2 Octopus bimaculoides
ACATCTAGATTAATCACACTTGCGCGCGCGCACGCACACACACACACACACATATATATATATATACAACTAGACATATATACTTATACACACCCAATCACACACACATACAGCCAGATAATTATACACACAAATACCAAACCATATGCAATCACACAC
>NW_026324983.1:371-497 GCF_001194135.2 Octopus bimaculoides
ACAACTAAGCAACTACACTCATCCACTCATAACTTCATACTCAACCACACGCACACGCATAGATAATTTTACACAGTCACGCATGCATACATCCAACCAATCACACATATACGCCACCATGTACAA
>NW_026324984.1:0-514 GCF_001194135.2 Octopus bimaculoides
TTTAATCATTTTTTTTTATCCCCGTGAGTTACATTGTTGATATTTGTTGAAGGTCTCCTGTAAGGGTGAACCTAATTGTTCAACCTAATTGTTGAGTTATTGAATTGTTTATTGCTTTTGTTTTGCCTGTTATATTGTTTTCTTCCCCATTTATGGGTGAAGTTGTAAGAAAAGAAACAATGGAAAATGAACCAGTCAGCAGCTATGGTGCAACAACGGGAAGAAGCTTAACTGCAGACGTTCTACAAGCTCGAGAAGTGAAATTGGAAGAAAAGAAGTTGAATCAGTTCAACAAGCTTATTGAGAAGGACGGTACCAGCCTGAGGTTGACCCCGCCGCAAGATACGACAGCGAATGTAACCAAGCAGACAGTAGTATATAGAACGCTGTCCACGGCAATGAAAATTGAAATTGCTACGGTGGAAACATTGAGAGAGTGTCTGAGGGAGGTAAAAAACCTCACGACTTTCTATACCAGAGGGAAAAAGTACAGCACAGTGGAGGTTAGGTTTGC
>NW_026324985.1:0-566 GCF_001194135.2 Octopus bimaculoides
GTCTTTCGTCATTTTTATGGTGTTTTTCTTTTCTCGGTTTAATATTCTGTTTCCACTCTAAACAAGACTTGTGTCAATATCTATATTTTCAAAATTCAATTCACTGCGATGTGAGTAAGGAAATAATAAGAAGAGAAATACGAAGAAAAAGAAGAAAATATATACACAACCGTTACAAAAAGCAACAAGAACAGACAAATAACAACAACAACAACAACAATATGAAATCCCATACAAACCATAAAACCTGAATTGAATTGATTAGCCGGAAGGCCGCCGTTGAGTAAGAGATGATTGATTAAAAGTTTATCGATCTGCACTACAAAAAAAAAAAAAAAAAATAGACCACATACGCTGCAAAATGTATTTGACGGTAGCAAGCAAGTTATAGACAGTAGTCACAGATTTGTGCTAATTCATGAATGCTTACAGATTTACATATGCATATTGAACACCCATGTGTGTAATGGATACATATACCCGTATGTAAATGCATTTGCGTTCGTATATGTATGTAAATATATATAAATATATATAAATACATGTGTATATATATATATATATAT
>NW_026324986.1:0-377 GCF_001194135.2 Octopus bimaculoides
CACACACACACACACACATTTATGCCTGTGTACCTATACATATTTTATACGTATGCATGCATATAGGAGCGTGTACGTGCGTCTCACTGTGAAAGCCTCCACGTAAACACACACACACACACACACCATGTTTCTGAGCGGACCTGTACACACATCCAGTTTTAACTGCACCAGTATGTAATCTGTTCCTCTCTGGCTGCTCTACTGTAAATCATGATCACATCCCATCACCCCAACGATATATATTTATCTCTTAAACCTTCAACTATTTTAATTGTTTCTGCAACTCATATATCTCTGAGGAAGTCTTAGATTCTGTTTCCTCTCTTTGCCAGCAATCCTAAGTTAATATACATATATCTATATGCATCAGTGTG
>NW_026324987.1:0-1848 GCF_001194135.2 Octopus bimaculoides
GTATGTATGTATGTATGTATGTATGTATGTATGTATGTGTATAGATGTAAGCATATACATGTAAACACTAACAAATGTTAGAGAAAGCATCTAATGCAAAAAAAAAAGTAAACTTGTTTTATGATGGTCTCATGAAACAAAGTAGAGACATAAGACACAATGCACATTATTATTGAACATAGAAAATTATAAGAAATAAGTATGTTTTAGATGGAGGAGGTGTGGAATCGACTTCGGTCTGTATAGTTAATACAGACAATAATGCAAAAAGGTAACAAAGAGGAGTAGCTAGTTCTTATGGGAAAGTTGGTATCCAGTGATAGACATTTCAGGTGTAACTGTGCCGATCAATTTTTTAAAAAATAACCATGAGTGAATGCAACCATCATCATCATCATCATCACCAACATCATCATCATCATCATCATCATCATCATCATCATCATCATCATCATTTAATGTCCGTTGTCCATGGTGGCATGGGTTGGAGGGTTCAACCAGGGCTGGCAAGCAGGAAGGCTGCACCAGACTCCAATTTGATTTCGGCATGGTTTTCTAAGGCTGGATGCCCTTCCTAATGCCAACCACTCCGAGAGTGTAATGGGTGTTTTTATATGCCACCAGCATGGGTGCCATTTGCGTGACACCAGTATCTGCAATGACTGTGATTTTGTTTGGCTTGATAGGTCTTCTTCTCAAGCATGACAAAGATCACAGGCATTGCCTTCGAGAAGCCCAGCACTCGAAAGGAACTGAGGAAATTCGGTATCTTAAGACTCAGCTTTTTATCTTTTACCTGTCATAATCAGTGAACTGTGGCCAAGCCAGGGCACTGCCTGCAAGAGTTTTAGTTGAACAAATTCACCCCAATATTTTTGCTTTTAATTTTTAAGATTTGTAATTATTCTATCAATTTCTATCTACCAAATTGCTAAGTTAGAGAGACATAAACAAATCATCAAAGGTTATCAAGTAGGTGGAGAGGAGGACACAAACAGAGGCACAAGGACACAGAGGCACAAGGACACAAAAAGAGGCACAAGGAAGGAAACAGAGGCACAAGGACGCAAACAGGGGCACAAGGACATAAACAGAGGCACAAGGACGCAAACAGAGGCACAAGGACGCAAACAGAGGGAGAAGGACGAAAGCAGAGGCAGAAGGACGCAAACACAGGCAGAAGGACGCAAACAGAGGCACAAAAACGCAAACAGAGGCAGAAGGACGCCAACAGACGCACAAGGACGCAAACAGAGACACAAGGACGCAAACAGAGGCACAAGGACGCAAACAGAGGCAGAAGGACGCAAACAGCGGCACAAGGACACAAACAGAGGCACAAGGACGCAAACTAAGGCACAAGGACGCAAACAGAGGCACAAGGACGCAAAGAGAGGCACAAGGACGAAAACAGAGGCAGAAGGACGCAAACAGAGGCACAAGGACGCACACACAGGCACAAGGACGCAAACAGAAGCAGACGGACGCAAACAGAGGCAGAAGGACGCACACAGAAGCAGAAGGACGCAAACAGAGGCAGAAGGACGCCAACAGAGGCAGAAGGACGCAAACAGAAGCAGAAGGACACAAACAGAGGCAGCAGGACGCAAACAAAGGCAGAAGGATGCAAACAGATGCACAAGGACGCAAACAGAGGCACAAGGACGCAAAAAGAGGCAGAAGGACGCCAACAGAGGCACAAGGACAAAGACAGAGGCAAAAGGACGCCAGCAGAGGCATAAGGACGCAAACAGAGGCAGAAGGACGCAAACAGCGGCACAGGGACGCAAACAAATGCACAACGACGCAAACAGAAGCACAAGGACGCAAACAGAGACAGAAGGACGC
>NW_026324988.1:0-321 GCF_001194135.2 Octopus bimaculoides
ACATGTATTGTTTGATAAGTGCAAATGTTTTTTTTATTATATATATATAACTAACAGCACTAACAGCACTGTGCAAGAGTGTTCATTGCCAGAGCAGCTGTCTGGCTTCTGTGCTTGTGGCCCGTAAATAGCACCATTTGAGCGTAATCGTTACCAGCGTTGCCTTCTAGCACTTGTGCTGGTGGCACGTTAGAAAATCATTCGAAAGAGGTCGTTGCCAGTGCCACTGGACTGGCTCCCATGCAGGTGGCATGTAAACAACACCTATTTTAGCGTGGCCATTGCCAGTACCGTGTGACTGGCCCTTGTGCCAGTGGCACG
>NW_026324989.1:0-323 GCF_001194135.2 Octopus bimaculoides
CCATGTGTATATTTCCTAGTGTTTAAGAAATTGGTACCCCAGACTGTCTCTGCTTGTGAAGAAGGAGATGAAAAAAGGGATTGGCGACAGTAGAACGAGCAGCCGACAGTAAAAGCATTACCTGTCCCATCCACCCATGACACTATGGAAGAGAGGACATAGAAATGATGGTGATGATGACAATAATAACGTTGAAAACGATGATGATGATAAAAACAAAGTAAAGTTGGTGGTGGTGGTCATGGTGGTATTGGTAGTGACTGTATTTGTTCTTTGGCTGTGTGGTAAGTAGCTTGCTTACGAACCACATGGTTCCAGGTTCA
>NW_026324990.1:0-625 GCF_001194135.2 Octopus bimaculoides
TAGCAATGCTTGTTGGGTGCCCTAACAGAACATTATCTGTTTGGTTTGAGTAACTAAGAAGAAGGGACAGAGAGCCAGGTTTTATAAGCTGACCTCTGAGGATCTGCTCTCATCCAGAAAAGATTTTAATCGTTTATGTCTAGTTACATTTACAGTAAAAAATACAAAACGTATAATAATTATCTATTTATATAATTGTCTATTAATATGTAATCAATGAATTGATATTCAATAAAACCATGAATTGTAAATAGGGGTTACTTGAACAAAGTTTTACTGTAATACCATAGGCATTTCAATATGAAAATAACATGATTTAAAATACTGACAACGTTTTACATGTACAATAAGATCCTTTTTACCAAACAGGCTTATAACTGTACTTTTATTGATCTTGTGTCATCATGAAAGATATAAAATTTCTTTCTGAGAACTGTGCAATTTTGTTAAAAAGCACATATTGCAAAAATGAAATTAACTATGAAGAATTTTAGAAAAAAGTTGAAATTGTGCACGAATAAAGTGTAGATGCATTCGTTCTTGGAGAACAAGTTTCAATTCGTTGTTGAATAGGACACATAGTAAACTGGCGAGTTCAAAATTGTCGAAAACGCGATTTTTACAC
>NW_026324991.1:0-267 GCF_001194135.2 Octopus bimaculoides
ATGCAAGAAGTTAAAAAAATTTTTTGACTAAAACACAACCGGAACCCTAAATAAGACATGTGTAAAATTTGAATGAAATTGGTTGTATAGTTCTCGAGTTTTAGGGAAACACACACACACACACACACACACAGACAGACACACATTCTCATTTTTATATATATATAGATATATAAAATATATATATGGTGTATATATATATCTATATCTATATTAAAGAAATTCAAAAATACATATTATACACAAGTTAAAAAGATTCCCAACAAT
>NW_026324992.1:0-465 GCF_001194135.2 Octopus bimaculoides
CCTTTGATTACTATTTTATTCTGGTGGACCCCCATAGCCATTCGATGTTTGAAAACTAGTTTTAGAGATACTTCTTTGAAAATTCCTGTTTTGTTTTAGACGCATTAACTTGTGTAGGTTGAAAATGTATGTAAAATGTTAGACAATTCTAGCTGTTTCTTGCAAGACATACAAATACATCTAAAGCAAAATATTTTCAGGGGCCCCTAAAAAAATACTATTGTGGATCCCCAATTTATTATTTTGTTGCGTGGAATCCCAAAATCCTATACGGACTCTCGGGGGCTATATGGAGTCCAGCTGAGAACCACTGAGTTAGAATAAGAACGGTAATAAACGAGTGAAGACGAATATATAGTGCGTGTGTTTATTAGACAAAAAAAAAATTACCATCCCCAAATACAACAATATATATCACATACACGACACCAACCACGCCCTTCGCCTCTTCAATTCCTTTTCTTT